>NC_079453.1:32593716-32891216 GCF_903798145.1 Danio aesculapii | reverse complement strand
AAATTATATTAATATCAGCAGCAACACTCTCGCACAATACCCAGCTGATTCAGTCGTTGCCTAGCGACACAAAAAACGCATTGCACTTCTTTTTTTCTTTTCAACAAAAAGGCAGTGTGGTGCACCTCACGTTTTTGGAATGTAAATACGCATTCGTTGTGATCGGCCCCTAAAACTGACTAAAATTAAATGACTAAATGACTAAAAATGACTACAATTAAAACATAAAATCAAAATTACAAAAACTCTAATTTAACCTATTAGTAATTCTACAAATACAATAGGTACTTAAACTAAAATTAAACTGGTTTTCACAAAAAATAATAATAAATTATCAATACTGTGAAACATCTGGGTATTTTAATCAGTAATTTCAGTTTTTTTCTCATTTTTACATTTACATTTATTTTATAATATTTTATATATTTTAAATTAAATTATTATTATTATTAATGATAACCAGAATATTAATAAATAATATTTTATCAGCAATATTTCAAAAACTTAATTCTTCAGTTTTGAGCATTTCATTCATTTCTACAATTATGATTTATTTATTATCAGTAGTAGTATTGGGTTTACAGTAATACTTTTTTAATATCTGTATTTATTTATATATTTACATTATGGCAGTAAAAAAATGAAAAGAGATGTGCATAATTGTCTAAAAAATAAAGCAAAGTTTTCTTTAAACATCATAGTACCTGTTATTCAGATTTTGTGGTAAAAAAATGACCTCCACATGTTCAGGAGAGATTTGTTATATTTACCCACACCTGTCTGCGTGTCTTCAGGTGCAACTCCTTTATGGGGAACTCGGCAGTGCAGAAGAAGCCCATGTCCAAGCCCAGGAAGCCCCATCTGTCTGGGCATAAATCTAGCGGCAGCAGCAGCAGCTCACGAGAGCCACAGCCCAAACGTGTGGAGGAGGTTTACAGCGCACTCAAACAAGGCCTAGAGTGAGTGCTGCTGGACAATTCTCCATCACATGCTACTAGTTATACTGTACTGAAAAGAAATAGCTGTTGACTTAAATTTTTTAACATTACAAGTCCAAAATCAAATAAAAAGTGCTTCAGGGGTAAATAATGTGTCTGTGCTCTTTGGATAAAGGATTAATAATGATAAACAACAAAATCATAAGTCCAAGACACTCGAAAAGTGAAAAAATGAAAAAGCCTCTGCAAAACGTGCCTAATGATGAAATGCGTAGGTGTTGTGCACAACAGTGCTGATTACTTTTTAAATAATAGCCATGCCAAGAAAGACTTTTTATTCTTTTCAATTAATTTTCGAGTGCCTTGTACGTATGATTTTGTAGTTTAACATCACAAGTCATTTTAACATGCATTACATTTCAATGAATTAAAACAGCTCATGTGGTCGGTGCCAATGGCGTAGTGGAAAATACACCGACACATGCACTCCGGTGTTCGCGGGTACGATTCCCGCCTCGAGGTCCTATGCCTCTCTCTGCTCCCCACACTTTCCTGTCAATTCTCTCTACTGTCCTGTCCAAATAAAGGTGAAAACCCCTAAAAAATAATAATAAAAAAAAAAAACAGCTCATGTGACTTAAAAATTAAGTTGATCAACTTTTTAATTAGTTAAATTAACAAAAGATATGCTGTCGTTTGATCATAGAATTTTTTTGCAATCAAATTAACCTTGGAAGTAATTTTAATATGCATTAAACTGACATAAAACAGTTTGTATGACTTAAGTTGAAACATTGATGATTTAATTATTTACATTAACATAAAATATGTTGTCCTGACTTAGGGCACACTCACACTATGCTATCCGAACCATGCCCGGGCACGTTTCCTTGTTCGTTTGACAAGTGTGAGTGCTCCGAAACAGGCCCAAGCATGGTTCAGTTGGCCGGCCATGGCCCGGTTGGAAGAGGTGTGCCAGAGCGTGGTTCGGTTGGGCTTTGGTGCGGTACTCTTGTAGTGTGAGTGCAAAGCACGCCTGAGCCCGAAACTGAAGATGCGACGTCACTTTTATGGGAGTGTTTCATATGGGTTTATTCATCATTCTTACAATTCAATGAATGCGAACTGTCATAGTTTATTAAGGATACAAACCCCTCGCTGCACGTCAGCTGCACCTTCAGCAAACCTCCTAATACCTGCAGCATGAGGACTTTTATGATAATTTATGAGCGTAAAAAGTGGTGGATCTGTTCAGCAAAATATTGGACTGCGTGTCACTGCATCCCAAACGATTAAAACTAATACAAACAATATAATTAAAGCAATCTCCATTATATGGAGCGAGAGCACTTCTCTTCCTGTTAAGCTGAACAGTCGCATCATCGATGATGTAAGCGTGTTTGTTTGTTTTTTTGTTTTTTTATCAAATTAACCTTACAAGTCATTTTTACTTACATTACTTAAAGGGACAGGTCACCCAAAAATCAAAAATGAAAATGAACATTTGCTCACCTTTCACTTGTGCCAAACCTAAATGGGTTCTTTATTCTGTTGAACACAAAAGAAGATATTCTGAAGAAAGCTGGAAAACTGTAACCAATGACTTCCTTAGTATTTGTTGTTCCTACTATGGATGTCAGTTGTTACAAGTTTTGATTTTTCTTTAAAAAAAATCTTTCTTTGTGTTTGGCAGAATAAAGAATAAAGTTTTATAACAATTGAGGGTGAGTAAATATTGAATACATTTTCGTTTTTAAATGAACTATCCCTTTAAAATGTATACATGACTTCTTTTGACTTAAAAAATTAAGTTTAAACATGGATATCTAATTTTAATGAATTATATTAACACAGAAACCTGTTTTTGTGGCTTATTGACTGTGCACATTGACTGCATGAATCAGTGCTGTGATGTAATCTTGACGTACAGTCATTGTTAGTGCAGCTCTATGTAGCACTGAATTCTCTGCTGTTTATCTTTCTGTCAGTGAATATCTGGAGGTGCACCAAACTGAGCTGGATAAACTCACTTCCCTCATGAAGGACATGAAGAGGAACTCCAGACTGGTGAGACAGGATGTGACATCACCTGGGTGCCTACACACTACAGTTTGAGCCGTGTCAGAGTGCGCAAATCTGTTGTTGATTATTCAGAGTTTTGACGTCAAACTCAGTGGAGAGGGATATAAACTTGACAAAAATGAACTGGTTAAATATAATAGTATTATGAAATAATCACAGTTGTTACACTGAATGCTGACACTGATCATTTTTGAACTTCTGTGAATAGAGAAAGATGATTTTTTTTTTAAATTTACCGTTTGGTTTTGATTTCAGTTCCTTTGCTTTAGGAAATTAATGTAATTGTGACCCAGCTTTTTTTCACCATCATACAAATGGACAAGTCTGATTCAAAAAGCACTTTTGTCTGAACCTACTGTAGTGCAGAGGTTTTCACTTTTCAATTTTGAGGCGTGCACTCAAGTAAATTATGATGACGATTTTTATGTGTTCTCTAGAGTGAATCTGATTAACGTTAGTTCCACAGCTAACTATCAGGCACCTGTAGAGTTTATGCGTTTAAGTAAAATATATACAAATAGAATGGAAAATTAATGACGGTGAATGAAAGTAAAACCGGTGAGCCGTCTGACAATAAAGTGCCCTTCTGAATCAAATCAGCAGGATGCCCTTCTGGATATTTAACTTACTTTAAAGACACCACTACTGACCATGTTTACATGGACATATGTAATCTAGTTATTTGCCTTAATCTGAATAAGACAATAATATAATTAAGGTGTTTACGTGAAGTGCTTTTTGAATGTTGCGTCATCAGCCTATCCACGTTTCCTGCAGAGTTTCATGTAATTTTTGGCGTTTCAGCTTATATTTTTCGATTTTAACTGCAGTTCGGCAGTTTTACTTTCACTCATGAACATTTCATTCATGCCCCCATGACAAACTGGAGTATCGGACACGAGTATGACTAAGGAGTGGTGGAAGAGTATTGTTTTTGTGGAATTTAGTACCACACACCGCATCGCATTGCATTTCGTGGTGTGTGTGTCTGCGGTCCTTTACTGACAGCCGTGTGTGTGTATCTTGTCGCAAAATGCGGTAAAAAGACCTACATGACGGTAATACTTATATTATATATGCATACTCCACATGTCTTAACTCCATTTCCATCTTTGGGGGTGGGCACGAGTGAAATTGGCCAAATTTGGGGGGCGTGTGTCCTAAAAGGTTAAAAACCCCTGCTGTAGTGTGTAAGTGCCCTTGCTCAAAAATGCTTTCAATGATTCTAGAATGTTGATAAAACCCTGCTGAAAAAACTAGTATGGGGGTTAGGGGAAAATATAGGCTATACTAATGCTTAAGTAATCCAGCTGTAAATTCAGATTTACCATCACAGAATTATAGAAATAAATAACATTTTCATTATAAGCTTTAAATTATTCTAATATTCTAAGTTAAATAAATGCCTTTTTTTGGTAATGTGCATAACAAAATACTGCTTAAAATGTTAAAGTTTACTTTCAGAGCATATATTTTGGCATACTGCAGAGGCAGAACTATTGCTTTTTGGTGTACACGTGAAAAAAGAAAAGACAAGAAATGAAAATCTCATTAAGAAGTCATTAATTGCAGTGCAGCATGTTTTAGATGCGGTTATTTTGCTCACCCTCAGGCCATTCAAGATGTAAAGAAGATTCTTAACTGAAACTGTGGTCCTTGGTGATTTTAAAGCCAAAAGCTTCTGGCACTTTCAGGAAAAACAAATGTAATAAAGTGATATGTTTAATAGGTAGAATAAAACGTGGTAACACTTCACAATAAGGTTGTATTAGTAAATGTTAGTTAATGCATTTACTAACATGAACAAACAATTAATAAAGTATTTCTTACAGTATTTGTTCATGTTAGGTAAATATAGTTCATTGTTAGTTCATGTTAACTCACGATGCATTAACTAATGATAACAAGCAAGATTTTGGTTGTTAATAATGCATTAGTAAATGTTGAATTATGATTAATACATGCTGTACAAGTGTTGTTCTTTCTTAGTTCATGTTAGTGCATACAGTAACTAACATTAACTAATGAAACCTTATTGTAAAGCGTGACCTATAATGTATACCAGTGGCTTCTGATGATACATTGAGGTATATGTTTTTTTGACTCTCAGAGTGCCATTGAATTGCACTCAGTGAATAACCATTGATCACGGTTTCAGCCAAAAATCTTCTTTAATGTCTTACTGAAGAAAATGTCACCTACAACTTGTATGGCCTGAGGGTGAGTGAATAATTTTTGACTGAACTATTCTTTTCAGCTGGGTATCAGTTTTTCTAGGAGGAGATCATGTTTTCTTTTTTCAGTGTTTCCACTAATGTTATGTTTTTCTTCTTCCTCAGGGTGTGCTGTATGATCTTGACAAGGTAGGGGCACTAAACCCACTAATGCTTCTTATCCTGCATGAGTTGACCTGTGCTAAACTTTTGAAGAAGTTTAAAGTAAGAAACATGCGGCAGGAGGAATAAGCAGCTTTGCATAAGTGATGTGCTGCATTTATTTCTGCACAGATCTGTTATTGCGGCACTCTGATCGCCGCAGGTGTCGGCCATGTTTAAAATTAGTGCATATGAACTTACATTGATCCCTGTGTGAAAAGCTTTTTTTCCCCCCTCTGTCAGCAAATAACTCTACATTTTTGCTTCCTAGCAAATCAAGACCATAGAGCGATACATGCGACGACTGGAGTTCCACATTAGTAAGGTAAAGCTCATGTCTTTTCTTATATAGAGATTTGTGTGCTTTCGTTGTCTGGTTTATAGATTAGAAGTACCAGGGTTCCTTCAGGTCTCTAGAAACTCATTAAGAATATTACATTTGAATAAAAAAAAAAACCTTACTAATGAGGTCTGAAATCGTGACTTAGTCAAATCTAAATAGAACTATCAAAACTAATTAGCATTATATATATATATATATATAACTACACATGTATATAAGAATATAAGAACTACTACTAATAATATTATATAAGAACAACAATAATGCTATCATCTAAATATACAGCAGGGAAAATAAGTATTGAACATGTCACCATTTTTCTGAGAAAACATATTTCTAAAGGTGTTGTTGACTTGAAATTTTTCCCAGATGTTAGTAACAACCAAAGAAATCCATACAGTATATGCAAAGAAAACAAATCTAATTAGTTAACAAATTATGAAATGATGAAGGGAAAAAGTATTGAACACACGAAGAAAGGGAGGTGTAGAAAGGCAGCGAAAGCCCAGAAAGCAGCTGAAATCTCTCAGTAGTTCTTTAGCAACCCTCTGCCCTTCACCATTGTAAATTAATATTGCTTCAGTCCAACATCTGCATTACCAGGACGATGAAGATGAATCCAGAGTGGACATTTCAGTAGTGATCCAAAACACGGCCAAGGAATCTCTCAAATGATTTAAGAGAAAGCAAATCAAGCTGTAGAATGGCCCAGCCAATCACCTGACTTGAATCCAATATAGAATACAAAATAAATATCTGATCTGATAAACGAGACCCACAGAACCATCAAGATTTTTACGCTCAGTTGAAGTCTGTGAAAAACTCACACCTGAGCAATTCATGTGCTCCACGTTCGCCAGTTCAATACTCATTTTTCCCGCTGTATACAGTATAATTATTATTGTTTATTCTCTTGTTTATGTGACAGTTCGCACTTTTTCTGAGAGTGTATTGTGTGCAGTGTATGGTAAACAAGAACAAAAAGATAATTGTTAAATATACTTTAAATTGTGAGTTTACTTTCTATGTTTGGAGGTTTGTACCATATGTATTATGACAATATCAGAGTTATTGTTTGAACAATTTGCGAGCTGACATTGGGTTGTTAATGGTTTCATTGTCTCACTGTGCAGCGAAATGCCCATGAGATTCAAGATAGACTTGCATTTTCCCCCCAATGAATTTTTATATTTTTATTTTATCATATGATATAGTTAAATCACAAGATTGTCGTTTTAATCAACTAACATTGTTGGGAATCTTATCTTGCATTGAGGTTAACGATGGATCGATTATTTAATTAGTATATTAAGCAACTGATTTTAATCAAAGTTTGATCATGGTGCTTAGTGGAAACTCTGATTAAGATATCGTTTTCTTTTCAAAATTGCACATGTGGTGTTCACATTTTTATTTCTTTGGTTTTAAAAGGACAGTTTAACCAAGAAAAATAAAAAGAATAAAGAAGAATAAAAACTCTCTCATCATTTACTCACTTGTTTCAAACCTCTTTTTTCTGTTGAACTCAAGAATATATTTTGAAAGTAGGTAGCCATTGACTTTAATAGTATTTTGTTCACCTACAATGTATGCCAGTGGCTATCCAACATTCTTTAAAATATGTGACCACGAAACACACACATTTAAAAAAGGTCAATTTTTGACAATTCTTCCATTGATGTATGGTTAGTTGGCATTGGACAATATTTGGTCAAGAAAAAAAATCTGAAATCTGATGGTTTAAAGGTGACGCGGTGGCTTTGCATGTTCTCCCCGTGTTTGCATGGGTTTCCTCCGGGTGCTGCGGTTTCCCCACAGTCCAAAGACATGCTCTATAGGTGAATTGAATAAACTAAATTGGCTGTAACGTATGTGTGTGAATGAGTGTGTTTGGATTTTTCCCAGGACTGGGTTGCAGCTGGAAGGGCATACGCTGTGTAAAACATATGCTGGATAAGCTGGCAGTTCATTTCGCTGTGGCGACCGCTGATGCATAAAGGAACAAAGCCGAAGAAAAATGAATGAATGAATGAATGAATGACAGTTAAAAAAATCGCATATTACTGATAAAAACATTAAAGTTGGGTAATATTAAGGAAGGAAATTTGCAAAATATCTTTAGGAACATGATCTTTGCTTAATATTCCAATCACTTTTGGCATAAAATAAATGTTTTTTGGACAAATCTTAAAAATACACTCGTGCAAGAATGGTTTTGTGCTCCAGGGTCACCTATTTCTCAGGAGAGAAAAACTCATAAAGGTTTTGAACCGCATGAGGGTTCCAATTTGGAGAGCAAATACATTTTTTTGGTGAACTGTCCTTTTAAAAAAGCCTTCAAATTTTGGATTTAAAAAATTGGCAGGAAGCCAGAACACAGCAAGTGGAAAAAATAAACGCCCTGCCTCATTTGGAGCCCCCTGGTTTGGCATTCTCCAGTGTCAGGAGTCCCGCTGTGTCCCCTTGCTCTCGCACTGTGTTTTAGTGGCATTACAGGTGTGTGTGTCTGCAGTAAACTACAGTGCTGAATGGCAACTCAGCAGCACATCTAGTCCCCAAGTAGTCATGGCAACCTGAAGATGGGCGCTTTGAAGAGCAATTCATAGCTCAAATTAGCCCTACACACTTGAAATTAGCCCCGCTTCCAGCTAGCCCACATCAACACTCTTGAACAGTGTGGTCGTATACAGAGTTCCAAGAAACAATTTAACCCTTGTTTTTATTTTCATCCCCATAAAGAACATTTTGTGTCTGACTTGTGTTAATGTTTTGTATTTTCCCTTGTGTTTTATGCTTGGCACTGGATTTGGGTCACGGCAATTCTCTGGAGTGATGAATAAATCTCTGATGGCTCAATCTAGGGTGTTAATGAGCGTATGTCTAAATAGAGGAGAAATGCATTTTGTTTTTGGCGAAATGAGAAGGGGAAGTTTTTGTTTGAAGCTGATTAGATCTGCGATGCCCTATTTAGATTGCATGGATCATCAGGATTGGCATCCCATAGGAAAGAAAGGCACAAATGAGATTATTTCTCCTGCATCAAAATAATGTAGAGCAAACTTCTAGTAATTTAGTGATATTCTATATTCCTTTTCTGCAGTTTCAGATGAGATTTTAAAGGGCCATGAAACCCACCCCTGTCTCAGCAGAGTGTTTTCACACCTCTAGTTTGAAAAAAGTCAGGAAAATGTGTCCAGCTTTGTTTAGGTAGGAGTGTTGAGTGTCAAAAGAAGGAAGGGTTTGCATGAAAAGGGGAGTTTGAGTACATGCAAATGCAATACAGCGGCAACACAGACACAGGGGAGACAGACAGTGACTATGTTTACATGGACATCAGTAATCGAATTATTTGCCTTAATCTGAATAAAACAATAATATGATTAAGGTGTTTACATGAGTTGCTTTTTTTAATCCTTTCATGATCCCGTTTTACATGTTGTAACACATCATACGATTAACGTCAACACGTCACCCCGCTATCCACTTTTCCTCCAGAGTTTTATGTAATTTCAAGTGTTTCATTCTTAATTTGTCGACTTTAACTGCAGTTTGGCACTTTCACTTTCATTCAGGAACATTTCATGCATGTCCCCATGACAAATGAGATATTGGATGAGAGGAACTGCTGGAAGAGTGTTGTTTTAATGGAATTTTTGATACCGCACGCCAAATTGGAAAAAAAAAAACCTCCGCATTTCTAGGTAAAAACACATAGCCATGTGTGTATGGACTGTCCTGACATAAAATGCGGCGAAAATCCTACACGACGATAATAGTTTGATTAAGGTGTTTACATCCGGAGAGCAGCATTTACATCGGATCTTTCATTCTATAATGTTGTAGTGATATTAACGTACTATAAACTTAGTAACTAAATCATTTTGACTAAGATATGTCTTGAAAAACTGAAAGAGTACTGCTGACGATACTAACTAATTTTGCCATCTGAATAAACATAAACAACGAATATTGATCGCACACTTACCAAATTTGTTGAGATAGGACAATCAACACAAACTGTAACCGCGTCTTTTTTTTAAAAGGAGAGGAGTGGCAAGTCCGGATTTCAGCATTTCCCAGATTCGAAAAGCTCTCGGGTAAAAAATGTTTCTTACAAAAATATTTTTGTTGCGTGTTAGCAGACCACTGTAATCCACAAGTGTCCACACGTAAGCTATGCTCTTATTGTGGGAAAATGGAAACAAAACCTTTGTTGCGGCACATTAAACAAAACACTGATGACCCATGTCTCCGAACAGTTCTTCTTCTTTCACTTGTTTTAATTACGGTTGGCAACACAATGTGGCGTCTCTCTGAGTCTAAACACTGTAACAAGTAAAAACAGTCTTCTAATCTATCATGCAGATTAATGAAGTTGCACCTCATTCACAATAAAGTGCGCTGATTGACTCAAACCAAGTCTTTCTCATGAATTAATGCTGAAACTCAAAGACATCACGTTACACCTGCCCGTACAGACATCCAGTCTACACGCTGGAATTCACACAAGGATCTAATCGCCGTGACGTAGATTCAAAATTTCTTTTCAAACCGGAAGAACGAATTTGCTCGAAATACCTATTTTCACTTTATTTGGAATATATGTTTCCTAATAGCGTTTTTAGCAACGTAGGACTCATATATGACTGTTAACATGTTGTGGTGTTTCGTGACCCTTTAACAACTTGCTATGTTCAATTTGGGATAGAATAATTCTTTAAGTAAACTTGATCTGGTTTACCAAATTAGACAAAATCTTGTGTGACTCAAGAAATTGTAAAAGGTTGCAAAATATGTGCATAATATGACCCATATTATTAACATGAAAAGAAAAAAAAACGTCATGGCAAGATGAAAAAGGTCTTTTCTTTCATCAAAATGTGAAAAATAAAATAGAAAAAAAATATATATATATTATGCAAAATCATATTTTGAACATTATAATGTGTTCTGTTTAGTTACATTTTTTTCTATTCAATTTTTTTCCTTTTGTCATCTAAAAAATAAAGAATAGCATACAACATTAGAAAAACACCAGGGGCCTCATATACAAAGACTTGCGTTGAATTCATACTAAAACATTGCCTACGGACAAAGCTGAAAATGTGCGTACTCAGTAACGCAGTAAACCAGATGTATGAAACACTGCATACGCCGAATCCCACGCATATTCTCTTTGTACATCCGAATTAACGTGAAACTGAGCGTACGTGCACGAGCGAAAAACCCTCCCTGCCTTCCTCCCCCGTATAAATATGGTAATGACTGTACTTTGGCAAAACCAAAGGAAAAAGCAATGGCAAAAGCAAGCAAAAAGAGAAACTTCATAGACTGTGAATTGGAGGTACTCCTATCGGAGGTAGACCGGAGAAAAACTGTGTTATTTGCAGGTTTGTCCTCCGGAAATAATAACAAAAGAAAAAAAAATGGAGTTTAAAAATAGAGAGTGTAGCACGGTTAACGCAGTGAGGTCTGAACATCGCACTGTGAGTGAATTAAAAGAAATGGCCCGATGTAAAGATGCAGGTTAAGAGGGGAACAGTGGCACATCGTCAAAGTGTGGACCAAACAGGGGATGCTGAACTAACACCCTTTGAGGAGAGAGTTGCCTCAATTGTGGGCGACACTTTACTGTCTGGAGTAGTATCCGTGTCTGTGGGAGACACCGATGTATTAGAGGAACACTTTTTTGGGCGGTATAGCAGCACCCCTCCGCTCTTATCAAGGCAGCGCCACCAGCATTTCAGCTGCCCAATCGCATTTGAGCATCACATATTATTTGCAATTATTATATAAATTATTATTTATTGAATAGAAAGCTTTTATCTTCAGATGGTGCCTTTATAGAAATGTGCGTGCAGTCGATCGCTCCGATTACATTGGGAAAACCGGCGATCGCTGCAAATTGTGCGTCAATGTTTGGCTGGTCAACTGCATGGTATGGAAACCTTATATACCTGCTAGACATGCGAATGATCCCATCCCATACAGCTGGCATTGCACGGCTCAAAGACGACTGGCTTGTAGTGTGCAATTTAACATAATTGCCTCTAGGAGTCGCCAAATGGAAATAAAACAAACACACACAAGAAATGCACGTTTGCCAGACATGAAGTTGGCGTGGACCAACGCACATTCTCACGTTAATTTCATTGTTAGTAAATCCAAACGTGAGCGTGAAATCTGGCATACGCAATGTTTTTGTGCGTACACAGCGTTGATACATGAGGGCCCTGGAGTTTCATTTTTAGATGATTTATGCCTTTAAGGCCTTACAGTAATACTCATGATATTTGTTGCTAAAGCAGGAGGATTTGTTACCGAAGCAGGGCTTTGATTCCTGTCGAGGTGATGCATTAAAGTTCTCAAAGAGGGTTTAAGTATGTTGACAGTCAACAATTACTCTGAGTCTATTAGCATTCTAGAGCACAGCAAGCCTCTCTAAGAAGGTAATACCTAATAACTAATGTCATTTATTCTTTCTCCAATAGAGCAGTCAAGTGCTATGTTTCCATCCAAAGTTGCAAATTTAACTTGTGTGCAAAATTGCAATATTGCATTTGCAGATAAAGGACTGTTGTCATCCCATGTGTTCAAAAGAATGTAATTGTCACACCCAGGAATGTGGTGCAATATATCAGTAATAAAAATGTTTCTACAGTATTTTTTTACTTAACATAATTTCTACAGAATTGGTTTCTCAAACAGGAAATCACTGTTTTTCCCTCCATAATAAATAACAATCGCTAGCATGTTTTCTTGCTTTTGGATGTGGGTGCCTGATGTTTGGTAACCCAAAACGTTACATTAGACATTGCTTTTTTAATTATTAAAACAACATCTGTGATTATGTTATTGGACATTAAGCTGTGAATTGATCTCAAACACATCATCTGTTTAGACAAAATCAAGTTTTGGTGGCCATTGAGGAATTAGATTTGGTAAATGTGTTTGTCAATTGTATTTATCTTCTTTTTTTAATATCAGATTCAGTTTTATATACAAATAAGTGAAAGTGCCCTGTTTTTACATTGTTTTCTAAGCAACACGAACAGACACCAAATGATGGTACCGTCGTGTGTACACTCATAAAAAGCAATGTTTACAATTCTAAAAGACATGGCATGGGTTAGGTTAAAGTCTGCATGGACCGGAAGCAGCAAACAGTCTATTTTTTGTGATTGGATGTAGTTAAGTAGGCTTTTCATTCAGAAAGATCTGGAAATGGGTTTTGGGAGAGTTATTACAGCGTAACAGACACCTCCTCATCATTACTGTTTGTTGTCATAACGATCTCAAAACTGACAGTTGGAGGGGCGTGGTTAGGTATGTTAACCACGCCCAATACGCTCAGACTGACGTAATCTGGGACTTCAACTGAAAACAAACAGGAAATGCATTTTAAGATTTTAATTTTAGATTACAAGGGCAAACAATTTTTTCTTAATGAAATCCATAGATGAATTGTTCACCACTAAACTAGCAATGAGGGCTAACAAAATCAATATGGTTAATTTAGATTTCATGTGTAATTGAAGGTTGGAGTTAGGGTTAGGGCTTCACATCTGATTAGCTTAAAAAGTGCATTAAAATGAAAAAAAGAGGTAATGGCTGAACAGAAAAAAATTCCCAAATCAAAAAAGATGGAGCAACAGAGCCACATCCACTTGTTGCATGATCGCCACAAACATAATAGTAGTTTAGCAGCAAACATTTCCAAAAAGTGCAGCTCGAAGTGTTTCAAATTTCTGAAGCAAACTCCAAACAAATAAAGATTGCTTTGGTCTCATTTTCAATCTTCGATTGTGGACCTTGTTGCTTTAGTTCAGTAGGATCTGTTGAAACACATTAGCAGAATAACATCCAGGACATTGAGATATAAGTGCTAAAAATGAGGCCAACTGTGGCCATAGGAAAATGAATGTCTATAATTATATTGTTATAAAAGACTAGATGTGTGTCACACAAAAAAAGAACATTGATAACTCAGATTCAGACTCTCAGCACTTCCAAAGTCAGCTTCCCACAGCCCTATACCTGCTTTATCTTCCTGATCAATCCACAAAATTGAGTTTTGTTGGTATAATTTAATGTTTCATGTTTGATTAAGTAATAATAAATAATATTTTGACTCAAATATTACCAGGAAATGTATATATTTATTACCATTTTATCAGTGACATTGTCAATATCAGTGTTACTTGTGCATATGAAGTTAAAGTCTGTCTAAAAGCAAAATTTACAATGTTCATTTTGCTAGTGCACATTGTTATTCTTTAAGGCCCTGTCCACACGAACATGGGTATTTTCAAAACCGCACTTTATTTCTATGCGGTTTGGCTGTTTGTTTACATGAAAACACAGTGTCAGGTGACTGAAACCGATACGTTCTGAAAACTTGGGGCACGGAAAAGATTTTCCAAAACTCTGGGTACAGTGTGGACAATATTTCCAGAGTTTTCACGTCAGTGTGCATGCTGTTGTCTCCTTTCTGATTGGCCATCACTAGGTTCACACCAAACACAGAAGATGCAAATGAAGCAAATTCTGAACCTTTGCAGCAAACGCATATCATATTTTGTGTCGTTTGCCCTTGGGGCAGTAATCTGTCTCCTCAAGTTTGCATTGATTTGAATTTAATTTACTTGTGCCAATACTTGTTTCTGCATCTGGTGTGGAGAAAACTCAGCATAAAAGTTTCATTATCGCCCCCTGTTGGTTTGGCGTTCTCTTGACATACATCACAGTGGGCTCTATTTTAACTATCTAAGTCATTAAGGCTGTGTCCGAATCCACTTTTGCTATTTTAAGGACAGAAAAATCTGCTCTGCACTGCAGCGCATGGTCTAGCAGGGTCGTGGTTGTTCTCTTAATGAGTTATAGGTGTGTTTTGAAAATAAACCAATCAGAGTCTCATCTCCCAATGAGAGAATGAGCCTCCTCATTCTTTACTTTCACTTTCACTCTCTTTCGTGGATAAGGAAACTTGTTGTACGCACAGATGTCCATGAGCCTACATAAATAATTTTGTTTGTTAAGCATAAAGATTTGTTTCAAAACTATTTCTAAATTCAGTTCTAATTTCCAGCAAACTAATAAATGAACAATAATAACGAAATACGGTAAAAAAACTGAGTTTTCCAAATATATCCAAATACACATGCTATGCCCCATATAGTCCAAAACCTGACAGGTGGGAAAATCTAAGCTTGTTTTTAATAAACCAAATATAAATATGAATATAATAAATAATACTAATAATAATAACAACATTATATAAAAGCAAATTGTCATGAATAAACAGAAAAAGCCCCCGAGATGAAAGCATGAAGGCAGTGGTTTTTATATTTATGTTGAAAATATAATTTTTTGTAATATTTTATTCCTTTAATTATTTTTCATTTGTAAAGATATTTGTGTATTGCTGTACATCCTGTGTGTTTAAGCAATGTGTAAGGGAGGCGCACAACTAATACACTCTGCGCTGGACTTTAGACCTGCTCTGGTCTATTGTGCAGTCTATTTTAGTTCTTCAAAATAGCAACATGCCAAAAATGCGCCTTAACACGCCTCTTATCTAGACCGAAACACCCATGAGTCCACAAAGTGGTGCAAATGGATTTGCTATTTAAACAACTTGGCGGACAACGGGAAAATTAGTGTCTGAAATTAGCAACACGTCATAGAAACATATCTTGCGCCTTATTGCGCCGGGTGTATGATAGGGCCGAGTGTGTTTTCGTATTTTTGTGTTGATGGAGATAACAACTAAAGCGGGAAAAACCTCGATCATAAAAATTCCCGTGTACGTGTGGACATCGCCTAGGAAAAAAAATTTATCAGTGCAAGTTAATTTCTCTGGAAAAAAAACAAATGCTTTGTTTTGGTAATCCTCAATCAAAGCCTGACCGTTTGGTTCCAAGTTTGGAGGAGCTGTTCTTCTCTGCTAATCAGTTTGAAGCTTCAGCTATAATATTCGAAACCACGCCCCCCTTCCTAACTTTAGTTTGCTATGAGGAAATGACGTGCAAAAAGAAAGCCCCGCCCCTACTCAATATTCCTTTTCAGTTGGAACTGAAATAAAAGTCTCCACAACTTCCGGTTCACACTGACTTTAAGCTACAATGAACTCTTTTCACATTTCTGGGATTCTCAGTAGCAAAAGTCATCATATTGGGTAAATTTATAGCACAGTGAATGAGAGAGTCCAACAAACCACTTTTTTACAACCCTATTTGCTGAAATAATAAAACAAAAACTCCACAATGGTGTTATCAAGACTTTCAGAAAACGGAAAAATATTGTGTGAGAATCCAGAAGAGAGAACAACGTCAAATTTACTGTGCCGCCCATAGATGCTGCATTTGTCATTTGATGCAAAGATTGTATAATACATACAGAAATAAGTATACGTTTACAAAAAAACTCAATATTAAAAACTTTCAAGGATTTAACTTTCGAGTCTTGTGAAAAGGGTCCATAACATAATATTTCAAAAAAAAACCAGCGCGTGTTCAGATACGAATGCTGTGATGCTTTATGACCCCAAATATGCTTGATGTGGGGGAATTATTGTAGGTTTAATCTCTATTTAATCTGGCTGTGGTCCCCCCTTGAGTAGGGGCTCTAAATCCTCTTATTTAAGAGAGTTTTCCACTTATAATATCCACTTGTACTGTAATGCATATTAATACGTGTGCGGTGTTGTCAGTCTGGATCCTTCTGTTGTTTTTGTGGTGTGTGGACCAGCTGTGTACTCTTGGCTTGTTATTTGACTCACTAGGCCTAATCCGAAACCCCACACTTGCGATGGACGGAGGGCTGACAAACAGCTGCTCTCATGAACGCATGGATGGGTCGAGTCACGCCTTGAACCTCCGCTGTCATCCAAAAAGAACTCAAAGCCCAAGTAGATCAAAAGCATCCCAGGGGAAACGACTGTTTGCAGAAATACATATCTGGGTGTTGGTCACTCAGTTTGACCCAGATGCATCATAGACACTGTATGAATATAGACACCAATAACATGGTAGCATTATGCATGTTATATTACTTTGCTTTTTAAATGTTCAAATTTGATCAGATTGCTTTTCCTTTCTGTAAAATAAATACACTTATCAAAAGAGTACTTAATATGGCAATAATACACTGTAAATTAATATACAGCAGGGAAAATAACTATTGAACACATCCCAAACAATACAAACAAAAACTAAAATAAAACAAAAAAAATCTAAAAAATGAGTTATGTGTAATAACAAAGGAATGACGCAAGGAAAACATGCTGAACTACTGAAACATATTTAATACCTTATATAAAAGGCGTTTTGGTGATGGCAGTTTAAAGACGCCTCTCATATAAGGAATGAAGTCACATGAATTGCTCAGGTGTGATTTTTTTTTATTTTATTTTATTTTTTTATTATATATATTTTTTTTTTTCCACAGACTTCAACAGTGTAAAAATCTTGATGGTTCTGTGGGTCTCATCTATCAAATCTGATCTTTAATTTGTATTCTCAATTGGATTCAAGTCAGTTGATTGGCTGGGCCATTCTACTGCTGATTTTCTTTCTCTGAGAGCATTTGAGAGTTTCCTTGGCTGCGTTTTGGATCATTTTCTTGCTGAAATGTTTATCCTGGTTTCATTTTCATCGTCCTGGTAATGCAGATGTTGGACTGAAGCAATATTAATATACAATGGCGAAGGGCAGAGGGTTGCTGAATAACTGAGAGATTTCAGCTGCTGTCTGGGCTTTCACTGCCTTTCTACACCTTCAGTACTTTTTTAGTGCCCCATTTCATTTTGTTATGCATAACTTAATTTGTAATCTAATTAAATTTGTTTTCTTTGCATATTACAGATATAAAAATTCTTGCTGCCTTAAATGTTTTAGTTGAATCAAATTATCTTTTTTTAGTAATTTCAACTTAAATAAATCAATCAAATATTTTAGTTATGAAAATAGGTTAAAGCAACATAAAATATTTGTTGTCTTGAGTTTTTGCCATTACACTTTTTTTTTATAGTGCAAGAGACATCTTTCCCTCCACTGAAAGTCTATTTGACTAAAGCTTTCAAGCTGCAAAACTTTAATTAAGACACCTTGAAGATAGTCTTTTTTTTATAATAAAAAAAGAAGTTTAAACACAGAAAGGATTTAAACAGCAAAGGTCAGTCTAGGGCACTCAAAAAAACGTGGAAAAAATATTTAAAAGCCTTTATTGACATGAATAGCTATGTCAATAAAGGCTTTTAAATATTATTTTCCATATTTTTTGAGTGCCTTGGACTGACCTTTGCTGTTTATTCTGATGCATCCCTTACCCAAAGGGCACTGAAACATTAATTAAAGCTACCCCTGAGCACTTTTTGTTTGATTTTGGACAGAATGGATTTATTTAGATTGTTATTCACAAATAAAGACTAATCAATGCACGTATAAAGCGCATAAAAATGTTTTTCCAAGTAGGGCTGTTACGATTTTTTTGTCATGAATTTTGACAAGACTTTTATTATATGGACAGTGCATGTATATAGTTGATTTCTAAATAGCAGTTTTCAAATATTGGCATTTAGAAACAGACCTAATTTACACACACACAAACACACATGCACGCACACACACTACACACATTTGTTCAGCTATCTTTATCGAGATTTCCCATAGACACAATGGTAACCCAAAAACCTAAAATCCGACCCTCACAGGAAACAAACTGCATTTTGACATTTTCAAAATACTACATTCTGTGTGATTTGAGCTATTTTCCTCATGGGGACCAAAGAAAAAAGTCATCACAAGGTCTAAATTCACCAGCATTACTAAACTTGTGAGGACATTTGATCGCAAGCAATACAAGATACAAACACACACTTGCTAGTTGTGTTAAGATGATGAGGGATTGGGTTTTGGACAACCCCCGAGTCAAAAGTACAGTACATTTTTAGGGGGTGATACATCTCTTGAACTCATTATTTACATCACTGATTAAAAACACTTTTTTCTGAACTCAAAACAACTGCTAAAATGAGAATATCTGTGCAGAAACTCCTCATTACTGTCACGCTGAGTCCATAATTGAACATGTAAATACGTTAACGTAATGAGATTTGAGAGCTCATGTGTTGTACAATCCACAGGACGCTCACACGAGTGTCAACTGACCGATCATTACCAGCCTTCCAAATTTACCAAAGGCATCCGTGGAATGAATCTAAACAGAAGTGACTTGTGGCTAACAGAACGGTGTGCTGCTCAGGTCAGCCGTTTGGCAAAGCTTCGTGTTTGTTTGTTTGTATTGACACTACAGAAAAGAAGCATTGAGCCATTACAATTGTCTGACGCTCTGCCAGATTGATATTGTCTCAGTTAAATATTCATGTCCACTCAGTGACCGCTTTCTATCTCATTTGCTGTGCCCACAGCATATGTTCTCACTGGAAGCGCCTGCAGCTACACAAACACACTCTATGACCACTTCCTCTGAGCGCATGTCTGAACAGGCCACAAAATACAGTAGCCTCAAAACTTTTTGACACTTACGCCATACTTAAAATATGTGAATTTGATTATAAAGAGAAGTCAATGACACAGGAGCTTTTTTATGATGAAAAGAAAAAAATACTGAGAAAAAAACTATTGAAACTGGCAGTTTAAAAGTATTGGAAGAAAACTACAAAGTCTAAAAGTTATTTAATAAATTATTTTGAATGTGAGTTTAATAAATCAAAAGTTGTACATGAAGATGATGCAATATTAATGATATACAATTCAATTCATTTTTTAATTGTTCATATTATATTAAAGTACATTTCAAATCATGTTTTTTTTAAACATGCTTTATGAAAATAAATTTATTTACGTTTTTAAATATTTAAAAATTTATTTACGTTTTTAAAGCCCATAAAAAATGCTCAATTACAAATTTAACTTGTGATATCCAAGGGTACATTTTTCAATTCATATATTTTAAACACACTAAATTGCAGCTTCATAATATATTTGAATATAAGAAACACAACTTTCATTAGGCAAGGCAAGTTTATTTATATAGCACATTTCATACACAGTGGCAATTCAAAGTGCTTTACATAAACAAGAATAAAAAAGTATAAAAAAAAATAACAGATAATAAAAATTATTAAAAACAGATTAACCTCTTAAGGCCCAAGATGTCTTTTTACATGCAGTTTTATTTCTTTTTGCTATTTGGCCTTATTGGAACCTAATTAGAGTACAAATCTAAGTATCATCTTTTAATATGCTTTTATTGAGAAATTATGTCCATATATATGGACTTGTGGTCCGAATTTACATAAAACACTTTTTCCTGAATTTTTTAAATGCATATTTAACATAGATTTTTTTTTTTACTTGCTTTGACTATTAGAGAGTAAAAACACATTTTTTTCCCCATTTTAGACAAAAATAGAGTTTGGGACATTTCATATGCTGCAAAACAGTTGCAGGATGACACTGTATGTCTGTAACAAAATATAAAACATTCAAAGTATTTCAGATAGCCACTTAAGAGATAAAATGTGCTGTATGTGGACACTCAAGCCCTATTGGAGGTTATGTGTTGAAACAGGTTATAAAAGAATGAAAAAGAAAAGAAAGACATAATAGTGAATAGCACAGTGCTCATTCAGTAAAGGCACAGCTAAACAGATGTGTTTTCAGTCTTGATTTGAATGTACTTAAAGTTGAAGCACATCTGATCATTTCTGGAAGCTGATTCCAGCAGTGAGGGGCATAGTAGCTGAAAGCCGATTCAGCCTGCTTTGATTTTTTTTATATATGATCCTAAAAATCTGAGTGATCTTTTAGGTTTGTATTCAGTGAGCATATCTGTAATATATTGAGCTCCTAGGACATTTAGTGATTTATAGACAAGTAATAATAATCTAATACTGTTTTTAATACTTTAAAATCTATTCTGAATGTAACTGGGAGCCAGTGTAAAGACCCGAGGACAGGTGTGATGTGCTCTGATTTTCTGGTTCTGGTCAGAGTCTTGGCTGCAGCGTTCTGGATGAGCTGTAACTGTCTGACTGTCTTTTTGGGAAGGCCAGTGAGGAGTCCATTACAGTAATCCACCCTGCTGCTGATAAAAGCATGAACAAGTTTCTCTAAGTCTTCACAGGAAACGAAGCATCTAATTCTTGCAATGTTTTTGAGATGATGGTATGCTTATTTAGTTACTGCTTTGACATTGATATGACTATTGAAACTCAGATCTGTCTCCAGAGTCACACCAAGATTCTTGACCTTATTTTTGTTTTTTGATCCTTAGAGCCAAGGTGCGCATTCATATTGAGAACCTCATCTCTGTTCCCAAACGCAATGACTTCAGTTTTCTCTTTGTTTAACTGAAGAATGTTTTGGCACGTCTAATTGTTAATTTCATCAATGCATTGGCAGAGGGTGTCAATGGGGCTGTAGTCATAGGCAGTAAGGCTAGGTAGATCTGAGTGTCATCAGCATAGCTGTGGTAGCAGATTTGTTTTTTTCTTATTATTTGGCTCAGAGGGAGCATATAAAGGTTGAACAGGAGAGGTGCCAGAATTGAGCCTTGTGGGACTCCACATGGGTGTCCACCTCAACCTATGGCCACCTATACTGACATAGTAACCTCTTTCTTCAAGGTTAGATCTGACCTATTTGAGGACCGTGTCAGACAGCCCAACCCAGTTTTTCAGCCTATCCATAAGTATGCTATGATCGACAGTGTCAAATGCAGCACTGAGATCAAGCAATACCAGCACTGTTAGTTTGCCTGAATCTGTATTTAGGCATATATCATTGATAAAAATATACTTAATAAGTAAATTAATGCAGAATATATTTTCATTTAATTTCAGTTAACATGTAATTCTGCATCTAAAACATTGTGCAGTTCACACTTAAGTACAGCAATGAAAATACGCATTGAACACGTCACCATTTTTCTAAGAAAACATATTTCCAAAGGTGCTGTTGACTTGAAATTGTTAACGAATGTTGGAAACAAGCAAAGAAATCCATGTGCATCTTGAAAAAATAACTTCTAAAGTGAATGAGTTTTTTTTTTTTGGATTAATAACAATATGAACATAAAGTTTTGAACTGCCTCTTTAAAATTGACTACGTATAGAAAGCTATCATATGGCTTTAGAGCTTAATCTGCTGTACTACCAGGAATTGGGTGTTTGATTCTGCCACAGTGAGTTGTATGGACTATTTTATGGTTCTTTTAAGGTGCTTTGTATTCTGGTTGGAGCTTCAAAGTCTCTCATTACACATTTTATTGTTAGGAAAATAGCTTTAAATTAATCTGATATCTGGAATTAAGGAAAACAGAGCTTTTTTCCAAAGGCTTATTTATTCTCAAAATGCAGCTCATAAAAATTCACCCATCAGACCCCACCCGACAGATTGAACGGACCGGGCTGGGGGCGGTTATGGTGATTCATTTCCCATGCTACTTTGCTGCTAGAGCAGATGAGAGGAGTCAGACAAGGGGATTTTATGGAGCCAACTAAACAGGCATCTGTGTGCCACAGCCAGGCTGCCAACGCTAGCGGTACGCTTGTATATGTGTGTGGTACAATACGCGGTGCACTTCTCTAGACTTGGGTGGGGTCCTTCCTCCCAGTGTAATTAAACCCACAGGACCACCGTCCAGACACCCGAGCCCCACATGCGCTCCGCTAACCGTTTGTCTAATGCATCTCGTTTATCATCAACATCCCCCACACATCATAACACACACATGCACATCCATCATGCACACAGTTAATATACCCAGTCCACACACACAAATTAGGTTAGATTGTCCCTTTTCTCACCCTCCTCTTCAAATGAGACGCATCAAAAAGCCTCGCATCAATATTTCACGTCCCTGTATACGTTTGAATATTTCCTTTTGATTTAGAGCCTTGACGTGTTTTATTTCGTCCTATAAGAGGATATTTTGTATGAAATGGAGGAAATGTTTGTACAGAGGGCACATCCATGAAATTGCATCATTTTTTTTTTTGTAATTTGAATAGGAGGAATCTCGCCTCATTCCTAAAAATCATCCTGAATATTGGCTTTTGAATTTTATTTTATTTTGTTTTATTTTATTTTATTTTATTTTATTTTATTTTGTTTTATTTTATTTTATTTTATTTTATTTTATTTTATTTTATTTTATTTTATTTTATTTTATTTTATTTTATTTTATTTATTTATTTATTTATTTATTTATTTATTTTTTATATATATATTTTTTTATTTATTTATTTATTTATTTATTTTATTTAGCAATTACACAAACAATTTTTAATGGTAAACATGCTAGAAAAAATGACTTGTGTCAAGGTCAATGACTTGTGCAATAATATTATAATATATATTATATTATAATATATATTATACTATTCAATATTTGGAAAGAGCTGGCTTAGTCAATGCTTTTAAATAACACACACGTAGTAATAATAATAACAATTACTATTATTATTATTATTATTATTTGTTTATTTATTTATTTTTTACAATATATGTATTAGTTTAAGGTTGCATATTACTACAGGTTACACAACAATAACAATCACGTAAACATAGCAAACATTTTTACATTCCACAGTCCCTACCACCGCCCCATTCACCCCAATCAAAACAATATAGAAAAATAATAAAATATAATAATAATAATAATAATAATAATAATAATAATAATAATAACATTAAAATAAGATAATTAATAAACAAAGATCAAATAAAATAATAAAAAAGTATTAAAAATAAAACAATGGATAACATAAATAAATAATAAATAAACTCATTTAAGTTTCTCTGACATTAGAAATGTACCTAATTTAGGACAAAACTATTCTCTGTTTGTGTTGCATCAGACATTATTAATGTGGCCTTTAGTGAGAGATGGAGTCATCGAAGATTCAGTGAGATGAGTGAGAACAGTGAGTGATATCAGACTGATTCAGTTCTTGATTCAGACCAGTGACTCCTCTGTTTGAGACCAACAACTATTAGTGTACTGGATAGGCCTTGTTTGTTTGTTTGCCAGCAAAAAATCCCACAAAATATATACACCGTTATTATTATTTTAACCTTTATTTTACTGGGAAAGACACATTGAGATTAAAAAAGCTCTTTCACAAAAGAGTCCTGGCTAAGATTAGGCAGTATACATGTCACATGGGTCATAACAGACAACAAACAAAAATCAATTGACAGTTAACATAAATTCACAAATCAATACACTGACAAACAAACCATTCAAAACATCTACAAGCCTGTGTTTCAATTTCTAAATCATTTATACTGTTTGAAAAGCATTTAGTGAAATCAATTCTTTAAACTGCATATTTAAAAGTCTTTTTCCCTCCATCTCCATCTCGCACTTTAGGAACAAGCAGTAAATAAATATCCTGGGACTGAAGGCCATAGCTAAGGACAGATTTTTTACAAATGTAATTTTGTAGATATGATGGGAGTAAACGCAATATAGATTTGTAAACAAAGAAATATAAAAACAGTATATGAGATGCACTGATATAAAAGTTCTCAGCATATACACATATTTTTATCTTAGTGACATCTGCTGATACTAATAGATTGTTGGTTCAGCCTTTTATCTCTACTCTGAAATGAATAACCCTTGATTTCACAGTTTTGGAAGAAATTCCAGTAAATGCTTTTTTCCCTCTGTTCTAACAATGTGATTTTGTATCCAGGTTCTCAGTTATACAGAAAAAAATGAATTAAATTCTGAAAATCGCTTTGTGAATGTTTGTAATTAATATTAACTTTAAATGATCTCCACTTTAACATTTAACTCTATTCGTTGTCATCAAAGAATAAGAACTGAAGACAAAACAGCTTTTATTATAGGGATGCACCGATATGGATTTTTTGGCCGATATCAATAACCGATAACTCTTAAGATTTTAAGGCTGATAACCGATATACTATAGCTGATAAATATAAATATTTCAAAATGTTATGTTTTTATACAGTGAACATCTGATTTTATTCTAAAAACTTTCTTAAAGTTTGAACTGATCTTATGCACTGAATAGCCTACTCAAAAAAGCAATTGTTTCAAAATTGCAAGGTGATAATATAGACCTATATTCATGATTTAACGTAAATCAGCATGCCAAAAATAAATGATTTTCCCTTTCTTGGCATAGCAAATCAACATGCAGCTTGACTGTTGTATTAAAATAATAGGTTAAATAACAAAATTGGATTTATTTAACAAACAAATAAACTAAATATATTTTAAATTAAATGAAACTGAAAGAACTAAGAACTGAAACCAGATTTTTCGTTTGATTACATTAAATAACAGGTGTCACTTTAAAATGCACATATCTACTGTTATAATAAAAGCATTCAATTGCTTTCCTAACTTTTATGCTCATTTAGGCCAAAAAAAACCCGCCAAGATCAACATCTTTACATGTTATTACTATTAATTATGTGTATATGTCTGTTCAAAGATGCACCCAAAACCCAGACTTTCACTCCGCTTATAATAACGATATGGCCGCCGATATATCGTGCAAGTTTTATGAGCAGCTAAATCTGCATATTTAAAAGATTCTAGAAATGATGTGACATTAAAGATTAAAAGCTTTGCCACCACAGGAATAAATGATATTTTAAAATCTAATAGATCTATTAGAAAACAGTTCTCTTCTAAACTAATATTTCACAATGTTACAGTTTTCATTGTATGTCAAAACAAGTAAATGTGATTTGGGGAACATAAGAGACTTCTTTTAGAAACATTTTAAGTCCTTTTTGAGTCATGTTTGAGCTTGATTTATAAATTGAATATATACATAAATAAAGTTGATCTAATTTACTTTCAAATATGCTCATCAGTTGAGACAGACAGTTTCCTTCGTCTCTAAAGGAAACTAAAAAAAATTGACTACATATTTAACAGCATAAAAACAAACATTTCATAAACAGCATACATCAACACCTCATAACATGAACACATTCCTGGATCTCTCATTTAACTCTTCCTCATCCTACATACACTTTAAAAAAGCGTAGAGTTATTTATTTAACCCAGGGGTTGAATTAAACATATTTGGTGCTTTGTTGGGTTATTTTTAACCTTTATTAGGTTATTTATTAATAACTCAACTAGTTGAGTTAAATATTTGGCGCTTTGTTGGGTTATTTTTAATCTTTATTTGGCTATTTGTTTAGTAACTCAACCAGTTGGGGTAAAAATTTGAATTTCAACAGTCAACTGATTTAACTGACCCAAACACCTGTTTTAATATGTGTGCGTAATGTCGTTTTTGCATTATAAAGTTTATTTAAGCTACAACTCAATAATATTGTTATTTTTTATCAAAATACCTCCCTGTGTCATATTTTTATATCCATTTCACCATCCAAAACCATCTTTTAAAAGTGTTTGGATGTGGTTAAAATGTATTGTACATTGTGGACACTGAGTGAAGCATTCTGCAGTTGCTGGACAGTCTCTACAGCATACATAGCTCCATCTGCTTCATCAACATAGGATTTTCTGCTTGCACAGTTTATAACTGTCTGTACTTTGTTCTGTTTCTTCATTGTTTGCGATTCTATGTTTATTTTAACAAAGTTTCTGGAACTAAAATGTAATGAAATATAGCATTTGCAATATTTTTGAATACTGTATGTTATTTATTTACCCAATCATAATTATAAAACTAATAGTAATAGTAATAGTAGCAATAGTAAACCAGAATGGGAAAAAATTACATTTAATTAAAATAACTCAATGTATTGGGTTAAAATAACCCATAGTTGGGAAGGTGCAATAATAACCTATTGTTGGGTTATATGTTGGGGTATTTTTAACGGAGTACTCTATTTTCACTCTCCCATCATTCTCTGTTCCTGCTGCCCCTTCCGGCTCACTTGTTTCTGTCACTTGCGGTCCGTCTCGTCCCTCTCGCTCGCTCTCCATCCCCCCCAAATCACTTTCTCCTCAGCGTTGGTCGGATTAGCATAGCTAATTTGAGCCGGCCAGTGTTCAGTGAGTTGTGAATGTGCTAAATGTGCATTTCCATGATAAAGGCCGTGGCTGCGAGCTGCTCGTCTGTCACAGAAGTATGGCATTAGCGTTGTCCCGAGGGCTGTTGAGGCACATCGTTTTGTGTTTTCTTTTGAAGTGTTCAAATTCATTTTTCAGCACGCAGTACAGTACGCCGCTCCATTGTGCTGACAGAACGTTACAGTAGATTGTAAAAGCCACGTTTCTGTGCTGAATGGCGACCCCTGGGGCTCTGTAATGATGCATTCTAGCATTTGAGACATCAAAGTGAACGTTTATGCAATCTTTAGTGAGAGTTGCCATGCACGAGCGTGTGTGTGTAATATAACTCCTTGCAACAATGCTGTGTGTGTGGTTTTTTTTACAGATCGATGAGCTGTACGAGGGCTTTTGCATTCAGAGGAGGTTGCGTGATGGCGCCAGTAAGATGAAACAGGCCTTCACTGCATCGCCCTCCACTAAAGGCACACGTGAGAGCCTGGCGGAGGTCAACCGCAGATACAAAGAATACACAGAGGTACTTAGTTTGTGTTTTTTCTGTGCACGTTTACGCAGCAGATGTATTCCTAAAATGGACATGGCTGTATTTTGTCTGAATGACTCAATTACCCAATGAAGGCCCAATTAACACCAAGGACAAAAACTATAAAAATATTGATAAAAAAAAATAGCTAAGAAAATTCTGTAACTGTCATAATAAGGATACAGAGGAACAAAGGTTTCAGAATCGCATTCAAACATGTTATTCTTGCTTTTAAGCCTATCAAAATCTATCCTGTTTTAAGGAAATCATTTTACCAAATAGCAAAATTATAATTTAGTAACTGTCAAGCCATCCTAGATGTATTTGTGTTTATTTATTCAGACAAACACAATCTGAGTGGTATTAAATAATATCCTGGCTCTTCCTAGCTTAATAATGGGAGTGAATGGTGCCCGAGTTTTTAAAGCTCTAACAAATGCATTATAAAATAATCCAAATCTACAAACATAACAATAATGACACAGAAGAAAAAAACTTTGCAATCATATTTAAACATTTGTTATTCTATGTTTTGAGACAATCACAATCTATCCCTGCTTAAGGTAATAATTCACGTATTAACAAAATTATGCTGTGATTTACTAGCCATAAATATATCCTAGATATATTTGTGTTTATTTATTCAAACAAAAACAATGTGAGTGCTGTTAAATAATATCCTGGCTCTTCCTAGCATCATAATGACTGTGAATGGTGCCCGAGTTTTTAAAGCTCCAAAAAAAAACAAAAAAAACATCTAGCCATTATAATAGTAATCCATAGTCTGCAAATATAGCAATAATGATGCAGAAGAAAAAAAACTTTGGAATTACATTCCGACGTAACGTTTGTTATTTTAACTTTTAAGCCAACTACAATCAATCCTGTTTCAAATGAATAATTTAACAAAATATCAAAATTATGTTATAATTTACTAACCATTTACTAACCATCAAGCCATCCTAGATGTACATGTGCTTATTTTTTCAGACAAACACAATCTGAGTGGTATTAAATAATATCCTGGCTCTTCCTAGTTCAATAATGGAAGTGAATGGTGCCCGAGTTTTAAACCTCCAAAAAATGCATTTAGCCATTATAAAAGTAAACCATAGTCTGCAAATATAGCAATAACGACACAGAAAACAAAAACTTTGGAATCACATTCAAATGTTTGTTACTTTAACTTTTGAGCCAACTACAATTAATCCTGTTTCAAATGAATAATTTAACAAAATATCAAAATTATGTCATAATTTACTAACCATCAAGCCATCCTAGATGTACATGTGCTTATTTTTTCAGACAAACACAATCTGAGTGGTATTAAATAATATCCTGGCTCTTCCTAGTTCAATAATGAGAGTGAATTGTGCCTGAGTTTTTAAACCTCCAAAAAATGCATTTAGCCATTATAAAAGTAATCCATAGTCTGCAAATATAGCAATAACGACACAGAAAACAAAAGCTTAGGAATCACATTCAAACTTGTTATTCTAGTTTTTGAGTCGATCAGAATCTATCCTGGTTTAGAGTAATAAGTCAACCAGTAACAAAATTATGCAGTGATTTACTAGCCATAATTTTATCCTAGATGTATATGCGTTTATTTATTCTGACAAAAACAATGTGTAGTATTAAATAAAATCCTGGCCTTTCCTGGCTCTATAAAGGGAGTGAATGGTGCCCGAGTTTTTAAAGCTCCAAAAAGTGCATCTAGCCATTATAAAATAACCCATTGTCTACAAATACAGAAATAATGAACAACAAACTTTTATTATTCTCGCTTTTGAGCCAATCAGAATCTATTCTGTTTTAAAGGAATAATTTAACCTAATATCAAAATGATGCTATGATTTACTAACCATCAAGCAATCCTAGATGTACATGTGTTTATTTATTCAGACAAAAAACAATGCGGGTGGTATTAAATAATATCCTGGCTCTTCCTACAATGGGAGTGAATAGTGCCTGAGTTTTTAAAGCTCCAAAAAAACACATCAAGCCATTATAAAATAATTCATAGTCTGCAAATATAGAAACAACAACATGAAAGTAAAAACTTCAGAATCACATTCAGATGTTTGTTATTTTAGGTTTTGAGCCCATTACAATTTAATCCTGTTTCAAATGAATAATTTAACCAAATATCAAAATAATGCTGTGATTTACTCACCCTCAAGACATCCTAGATGCATATGTGTTTACTTTTTCAGATGCAGTCTGAGTGATGTTAAATAATATCCTGGCTCTTCCAAGCTTAAAGATGGTAGTTAATGGTGCTTGAGTATTTGAAGTTTCAAAAAGCCCATCCAGTCATTATAAAAGTAATCCAGGGGGCTAATAAATGACTTCTGAAGAGAAAAAAAGAGTTTTAAACTTTATAAACTATTATGACTGCTTTAAGCATGTTAACAGGAGAGTTGAGTTCCATACTATTCATTGTCATTACAAAACTGGGATTTATTTTAATAAAGCATTTTTAATCTCTCAGATATTTTTTCGGTGAGCCTTTAAAATGACATTTACATACATTTAAATGTGGATGACAGTTATTGTTATATTAATCTTTATAGTGTGAACATTACTATTGTTTCTGTTTAATAAGAATATAAATTAAAAAAGAATGTCTGACATTTATATTATCATGTGTTTTCCTCAGAACATGAGCACTTTTGAGGGCGAGCTGGAGAACCTGTTGGGGGAGTTTCATATCAAAATGAAAGGTACATGGGTTCTGCACAAAACAATCTAATAAAACAGTTAGATTTTAATAACAGACATTTCAACTCCTTTGCTTTCTGTTCCAGGATTGGCTGGTTTTGCCAGACTTTGTCCTGGTGATCAGTATGAGGTGGGTTGTTTGGAAATTCTTTTAGAGCATACTGAGTTTCAAGCATTTCTGTTTCTGTAAAAAAGCCAGATGCATGTGTATTCTATCACATTACTGAACTCTTGTAATTGCCCATTGTTCTGCCAAGTACACACAGTTTGTTCGTAATCACAGCTCTCGTAGCAACATTTTCTTTTTTGATCCACAGTTTCATCCACCCACCAAACCCAATTAGACTTTGTGAGGCTGTATAAAACTAAACAATTAAAACCCACTGAAAAGTCTATTAACAATTAAGTGAACTTCATAGCTTTTTTTCCTAATTTCACTTGAATCTTCCTTGTAGATTTTTATGAGATACGGCAGACAGCGATGGAAACTGAAGGGGAAGATCGAAGGAAACTCCAAGCAGAGTTGGGATGGAGAGGAGATGATCTTCATGCCCCTTATTTCAGACCTTATAAACATCAAGGTGAGCTGTGGTTCATAAGTTTTTGTTAGGATTTTTTTATAATAATAATTAAAAAACACTTTGCTGAATGTGTTGTTGCGTTCATATTTTAACTGATTTACACCAGTACTGGATACACAAATATACATTTAAACTGCCTGTAGGTGGCGGTAAGGTTCTGTCTAATTGATTGATTCACTGAATCATCTATTCAGACCACTGGTATGGTTGATTCATTTAGAAAGCAAGTGTCTGGCTGTGTCCGAATAAATTCATTTAAATTTACCACATGACCATTAGAAAAGTACGAATGGATAGTATAATTAGTATGAACTCTGACATACTACATCCGCCATTTGTTATGATTACGTGACCTACTTCAGTAGTGTTGCTTCACTCCCATTCATGAATTTTCTCATGTGGCATCATCTGATAGCATAGGGTCCATCAGATGCACACTTCAGAAGCTCACCTGAAGTAGTAGGTCATTTGGGTACTTCTTGCGTACTGTATTTCGAATATTATGAATACAGTTAACCTACTCGGCTCGCATACTGTTTATAATGCATCAAATAGTATTGAGGTATGCGTTTTCTGATGCAGCTATTGTATGAATGGTTCATTGAGTCAATGACTCAAGTGATTTGTTCAAAAACCAGATTCATTCCGGAAATAAACACCACAGTATTGCGCTAATGTTCTGCTCTGTCTTTGATTAGACAATTTTCAGTGACAAAGCCAAATATATAGTAATAGTAGTAGTAGTTATAATAATAGTAGTAGTAGTAGTAATAATAGTAGTAGTAGTAATGGTAGTAATAGTAATAGTAATAATATTGGTAGTAGTAGTAATAGTAGTAGTAGTAGTAATAGTAATAGTAGTAGTAATAATAGTGGTAGTAGTAGTAATAGTAGTAGTAGTAGTAGTAATAGTAGTAGTAATAATAATAATTGTAGTAGTAGTAGTAATATTAATACTAGTAATAGTAGTAACAATAACGTGCACTCTTTTTAAAGCTGCTTTGAAATAATAGGAATAATAATAATTATTGTAAAAAGCTCTATACAAATAAACTGGAACTTAATTGAATTGTGGTATAAAATTTGTCAAACTTGCACTCATGCTTGTGTGAATAATAAATACATCACATCCAGTAAATATAATTTAAAAAAACATAAACTCATGCAGGGGTCATTTTTACGTTCATAACTTGAATTATAGTGTAATTTTAACTGCATTCTTATTGTCTTCCAAGACATGTTTTTACTAAGTGAGTAACATGACTGATAATCATAGATGATAAATATCGCACACCAAAACATTCTTCGAAAATTCCATCAATACTAAATATAAGAATCTATCCTTCTTTAAACGAATAATTCAACCAATATCAAAATTATGCTTTGATTTACTAGCCCTCCAGCCATCTTAGATGTATATATGTTTATTTATTCTAGCAAACACTATCTCTAAAACTTACCATAAACACTAATCAATAATGTTTGTTAACTGACCTGTTTATAAAGTTTCATATTTCATGCCCTCAGTCTTGAATACTTGACTATTGCAACAAAAACACATTGACTGTTTTCTTAAATGAAGTGACATTCTCAATGCATGTCTTTATTCTTCTAGGTGACTGAGTTAAAAGGTTTGGCCACTCATGTTTTGGTGGGCAGTGTGATCTGTGAAACCAAGGATCTGTTCACCGCTATGCCTCAGGTGGTTGCTGTAGATGTCAACGACCTGGGAACCATTAAACTGAACCTGGAGGTCGCCTGGTTGTAAGTTATCTAATCTATTAAAATGAGATGAAAAGTGTGGAGTTTCAGTGCACAAAGTCAGAGTAAATGAAAACAATGATTCTTTTGCACTGCCCTCTTCTGGACAGCCATGGAAGTGACACAAAATCACATGTCTTGGACATTAGTAGAAGAAAAGTTCCACTAAAAGATACCTTTTGGTCCCATGTTATAGTTGCCCTACATATTTTTACACTGTGCTTTTATTTTACAAATTATCTGCATGTAATTATATTTATAATTAACCCACCCTTAAACCCACCCATACCACCAAATTATTTATTTTCGTGCAGTAATAGGTTGTCATACATGAAAGTATGTCTGTCTTGAATTTACAGTCCATTTGACGTGGAGGATCTGACTCTGTCCACTGGGAATGTGAGTAAAGCCACTGCCCTTCAGAGACGGGTTTCAGTCTATAGCCAAGGCACTCCCGAGACGCCCACTTTCCAGGACACATCTTTCTTTGTGAGTGCACTTATGAATCGCCTCTCAGATCTGCTTAAAATCAATATGCTTTATTTGTGGCTGCATCATTTTGAAATTTAAAGTATGGACCATTTTGTGGGATGTAAACAATAACAGTGGTCCTAACATGTGTCCTGTTTTACATGTTTAATTTACATAGCTTCTGAGAATCTCAAAAGGTCCACATGTTGAAAAGGAATGTTAGGATAGCTGTTTTAATGTTAGGTTATTATTGAATTGCCTCTTGTTATGGTTATGAAATAATTTGACAACAACATGGGCCAATGACATCACCACATTGAAATGGTCGATAGTTTACCCGAATAATAAAGATTCTCTCATTATTTGCTCAACCTCAACTAGATATTTGAATGTATTTTAAAGAATGTTAGAAAAAGGTAGCCATTTACTTCCATTTTTTCCTACTATGGATGTCAGCGGTTAGCAGTTTCCAACATTCTTCAAAATATCTTCTATTGTTTCAAACAGAAGAAAGAATCAATCTAGGGCCATTTATATTTGCAACATAAAAGAAAGTTTTGCAAACAAAATACAGCATTGAGCAAAAAATTGTAAAATAATGCAAATCCCGAAAAAATTTAGTTTTGAGAAATAAAATGGAATTTGGAAAGCAAAAATAAAGAACTGCAAAAAAAAAAAAATAAAAAAAAAAAAAATATATATATATATATATATATATATATATATATATATATATATATATATATATATATATATATATATATATATATATATATATATATATATATATATATATATATATATATTTGCAATTTTTAAAAATATAAATATATTTGCTGAATATTTTTTTCCAGCATTGCCTTTACAAAACCTCTTAAGTCAATTGCAACGCTCATTTGATTAGCTTTTCAGTCAACCATAAGTTTGCGATGCTGTTTTATTTTTGCACTTCGCATTTCTGTGCGTTTCACTTTCTGGCCCTGATTTGACAAGGGGGCGGAGTCACAGGAACTGGGGCGTGTACAGCATGCCTGGACCTGCCTTCCATGAAGCGATGTCATCAGCTGGAGACATCGTGACACAAAGGAAATCAGCCATGAATCGCTGTCATAAATCTAATCGAGATTAAGTAAAATACCTGAATTCTTTGATTTTTAGGGGGCTGTTTAAATTGTCAAACAGTAAAACTCGCAAATCAAAATGAGCTTTGCAATGGACTTAAGAGGTTTTGTAAAGGCATTACTGGAAAAAAAATATTTAGCAAATATACGATTTTTTTTTTTGCACTACTTGATTTTTAATTGCAGTTCTTTATTTTTGTTTGCAAAATTCCTTTTATTTCTCAAACCTTAATTTTCCCTTTGCGATTTCTTTGAGATTTGCAAGATTTTCTACATTTTTTGCACAATGCTTTATTTTGTTTGCAAAATTTTCTTTTATGTTGCAATTATATATATGGCCCTAGATTGACTCCGTAAATTTCACTTTAGTTAAATGCAGCTCAACTTAATAGTGCTTTTTACATCCAACTAAGGGCCTAATTGCTTCTTTATATGTCATTTCATAATTACTTCTAATTAAATGTTTAAATTTTGTTCCTAAATATACTGCCAAGCTTTTACGGTGAAGTAAAATATACTTTAATGTTTATTAAAATTAATTGCTGTGTAAACTTGTTTGTCATGAAATTATTAAATTGTGGTTTAGTCCATTTGTACTTTAATTGCAATGATAAAGCAAAATCTACAGGTAAAATTAAAGAAAAAACAACAACAACAACAGTATTTATACTACTTTAATAAATCTTGGTAAATAAAACAAATGCATTACTTTTGCTTTGGTATGTTAGAAACATCAAAATTATTGTAAAATTATTAATAAAATCTTTATAGCATGGCAATAAAATGTAATTAATGGCAATAGTTTTTATTTGACATTCTTTAAAAGCTATTCATGGAAGTTTGCTTCATTTAACTAGACTCAAGTGGACTTATTTCATTAATTTTACACTATTTTCCAGCACAGCTTTTCATAAACTTTTAAGAGGAAAAGAGTACACCATGAATGCATTTTTCAAAAGGTGTGAATATTATATAACAAATGTATTCATCAGGTGTAACATCACATTGTCACTTTTCTTGCATTACCGCCATAATACTAACCCAAATACTAACACTAATGGCTTCTGTCTAGCTGTTCTGGGTTCAGCACTTATTATTTTGTGTGTGTTATTAAACATTTGCAGCTTACAGTATGTATGCATGTTATCGTCTAGTCTGTGTAATTGTGTCTAATGAATTGTATTCACTATGTGTCCGTGATGGCTTTTAATGTGTGTTTGTGTGTGTGTGTCAATGGCAAAGAAGTGGCAGCCCAGGCGATGGGAAGGCCAGCGTCTCTCGTTTTTGCATACACTCAGAGAGACTCTGATAGAGAAACTCAGACGCAGCCGCTCTTTTGGTGATCTGGCTGCACTGAGACCTCGCTCAAGGTCCAGTCTAGAAGTCTACGTGAGTCAGGTCACTGTGTGTCCTGCTGATCTGAGTGAACGCCTGTGTGCGTGTGCCTCTGTTCTCCTTACTTGTGTTTCACTTTTTTTAACAATTGTTTCTTCTCACTTTCACACAGACACTTCTCCTGACTGTAATATTACTCCATGAAATTAAAATAGTAGCTTTTAGATCATGTGTGTTAACCTGTTGTATGTAGGTCAGCGATGGGAAAAGATGTTTTCAAGCATCAGAATAATACAAATCTGTTTTTCTGAGCAAAAAATAATGCCTTTCATCAATTTTAACCTAATTTACAGAAGACAATGTCTTTATTTTTAACAATTGTTTGTTCTAAAATAATTTTGTCGAATTTAGACGAGTATCATTTGATGACATATTAAAGGATTTATTTAAGAATCACAGTTCAGCTCCCAAAATACTTATAATTGTCATTTTAAATCTTTGCCACTATGCTGGGTTTTACCCTCATGATCACTTATTCTTTTATACACAGTAGTCAAGATTTGAAATGGATCAAAACGTTTTACCAAAGTTGTCCTAAAACTATTAAACAACATCCATTCTTGAAGTTTTGAAAAAGTTTGATCCACTTCAAATGTTGACTTTCATCTATTTGCTGACATTTTATTTTCACAAAAGTTATTTGAAACATTTCTTTGACACATACTTGTATTTTATTTGCTTTCCGTCTATTTGATACCACTACTGTACATTTAATTTGATTCAGACACCAAAAATGGGACATCATGTCTTTGACCGATACCCATTTCACAAAACAAATACTTGGTAGACACATTCAAATTTAAGGTTGAGCTGCTCATATGTGTAGTGTACAAATTAGAAACCTGGAACATTTTAAAGCATACAGCAAGGTGTTTTTGTAGTTTTCTGTGTGGTTAAAAGATATTTGAAGGATGTACCTCAAATTGACATACGTTAAACTGGTGTTTTCCAAACAAAAGTGCTTCGTGAGGTGAGCAAATTGATAAAAAGCTAATAATTAAATCACAAAAAATGTAAGTAAATATACCATGTTTGTAACATGTCTTTACTGTTCCATTTATACAGTTTAATGATTCCTTATTGAGTGAAAGTATTAATTTCTTTAAAAAAACATATCTGATCCCAAACTTTTGAACATTGCTGTCATGTATTACTTACTTTTAACTTTTTAAAATTAATTAATAAATAATTAATTAATCTAATTATCTAGTAACTAACTACTAACAGCCTTTAACAGTTAAAGTTATTATATACTGTATAAACATATACCTGCAGTAATATAGTATATGGGTCTGTCTGTACATGTTCAATGAAGTGTACATCCGCTGCTGGTATAATCCGAACCATCATGGCTAACGACACGTATCTCAAGTGGTTCAACAAGAAAAAATAATCCATAACTTTATTTTTAATTGATATAGCTGCTTTCTAAACTGCTGTTTTCTAACCGATGTTGCTTTCTATTGTGAGTTTAGGTGATTTGTAGTAGAGTGCAGTCAATGTTTTTAAATTCACAGTTTTGTTTAAATAAAAAGGTTAGGGTGTACTTAAGGTCAGTATTTTTATACTTCAGGTCAGAGGTTTTTACCTGATGTTCCGTAAATATTTGGGGACCCTTGCATTAAATAATTCCATGGAGGTCTTTAAATCTTCTGTTCTTCAGTGTGTTACTTTGATCGACTTATTAGCTCTATTATTTATACAGTTAATGCATATTTACACTGTATCTGTCTTCTCTTTTGTGTTTTTTTCCTTCTCTTTCCTCCAAACAGTCCACTTTACCAGATGACGTCTTTGAAAATGGAGGCTGCGGTGTGGCTGAATGCAAGCGTCTGTCCTTTACCTTCTCAGACACATCCACCTCAAGCCCCGTCCCTGTCCAGTCAAACCCTGAGATTACAGTTACCCCTCCCGAGACGGACCTGTCATCCGAACCACCTCCAGCCTCTGAGGAGCAGCTGGTTGAGGAGGAGTGTGTAGAAGAAGACTGCGGCAGCATCAGCGTCAGTGTCAGCGTCAGTGATCCAGACCTTGAGTGGGACCAGGTTGATACCCAGGGGCCTGAAACAGGCTCTGTGGCCCTCTCGTTGTGCTCTGAGAGTCAGCTTTCTGCGGTGGGACCAGAGGATGTGGTGTTCCTGGAGCCCAATGTGTCTGATGAAGCACTGGAGCTGAAGCCGGTGGAGCTGGATGGGGAGGAAGGCAGTCTGACCAGGCAGCTGGTGAGGAGGCTGACGTCGTCTGATATGCTGCCTGAGACAAGTGCTCTGAGCTGGGCTGGAGAGAACAGCAGGACTTTCATGGAGAGCAGTCTGGAGGAGGTCATTCAGTCGCTGCTCCTGCGGCTGGAGAGTTTAGGGCAGCGCTGCGGGGAACTGCAGGACCTGGAGCAGGAAGTCATGAGACTTGAAGACCTGCTCAAGGTGAATGAGCTCTCTGTGGTCTCTTTAAGAGTTAAGCTTGTGGGCACCTTCATGTCCAAACAACATTCAGTTGACCTTGGCATAAAAAAACATGTCAAAATTGCAAATTGATTCGATGTCAAATCTGATTGACCACTAAAGTAATGACACAAAAATATTATATTATTAGAAAAGTTTAATTCCAACTTTACTTTGGATTTTTACAATCAGTGTTGGGGGAAATGCATTAGAAGTAACGCGAGTTCCTTCATTTATTTTCTTTTCGGCCTAGTCTCTTTATTAATCTGGGGTCGCCACAGCGAAATGAACCGCCAACTCATGCAGCATATGTTTCATGCAGCAGATGCCCTTCCAGCTGCAACCCATCTCTGGGAAACGCCCATACACACTCATTCACACACATACACTACACACAATTTAGTTTACTCAATTTACTTTTACTGCATGTTTTTGGACTTGTGGGGGAAACCAGAGCACCCGGAGGAAACCCACACAAACATAGGGGAGAACATGCAAACTCCACACAGAAATGCCAACTGACCCAGCTGGGGCTTGAACCAGTGACCTTCTTGCTGTGAGGCGATTTTGCTACCCACTGCGCCACCCAGTAACGCAAGTTAATTAATTATATTACTTTTCTAAGTAATGAGTAAAGTATCGCATTACTTTTAAAAATTACTTTTAAAAAATGCAATGCGAGTAACTTCTTTAGTTTATTTAATTAGCTTTTAAAAATTAAATTGCCGAATTAAAATGAACGTAGTCATGTTAAATCCTGCACTCAATGAGACAATGCAGGAACAGGCAGAAAGGAAGATGGCAGAGCCTTACATTTCTGCGATAGAAAATTATTTTTATTTTGAACATTTGGAAGAAAAGGAAAAGAGGATTACCTAAAAAGGACAGTGATTTTACTTTTTCAAGATAAAAAAGTAGCGAATGCATTGCTTTAAACTTTCATTAATCTGTATATACGGCATATATAGCTCTGGGGTCAGGAAATTAATTAAATTTTTTTCTGTGTTTTTTTAAAGGTAAATTAAGGTTAATTGCAGAGCTCCTTTATTAATAAAAGAAGAAAAAACCCTTTAAGTTCTGAAAGAGATCAAGCCTCAGTCAGGTCAGAAAAGTAAAGCAAAAATAACTCAAAAGCAACTAGTTAGGGCTGGGCTGGTTGGCCTAAAATCAAAATCTCGATTAATTAAACATTTTAAGTTGATTACAATTAATGAATGTTTATTTTATTTATTTATTGAATGTTTTCGCTTTCATAGTTCACTGTTTTGTACAGTAAATATGTTCACATATTAAAAGTGAGAAAATTTGGAATGTAGGGTGCATTACTTGATTTAAAAATAATTGAAGGAAACACACACCATCTATTATCTATGATTCTTTATTGAACCTCAACGCTGAACAACTGAAGTTAAAACACACATTGCTTAAAACGCGTCTCTCCTCACTGCCCACCCTCATCACCGCTACCAAACAACTTACACATAAAGTTAAAGTTGGTTTTATATTCGGTTTTATATTATATTATTCTGACTTTCTCCTTAATAATATAATTTCATAAAAGTATTATTTGCAAACTCTAAATAGCGAAATCATATTAGCAGCCAATGACTAAGTACAACATTGTTCACACTCAAATAAACAGTGTTAATGTTGTTTTCAAGTCACACTTGCAGGTAATTTCAGACCGAATATTCAAAGTGCTGTGGTAATTAATATAGGGAGTGTGTCACAAGTTGTCACTGAATGAATGTGTGAATATAAAACCAAGTTTACCTTAATAACTTACACTTCCACGTTTCATTCTGAGCATTCAGTGTCCACAGTTTAATTAACCATTAATTAACCAATTTTTGCTGAAATCATTGCTGCAATCAAAAATAATGTAATGTGTATGATTCAGCATAGCGTGATCTTACCTGATATAAAATGAGAACTGCAGAGTCGAACATTTTTACTTAGGTCGTCACTTCATTCAGCTCCCTTTTAGCCAAAGACGTCTGCGGTTGGCATTAAAAGCAGTGTGGTGTACGGTAAAAGTAAAGTTTTCTATTTTTGGACATTCTTCTGCACAACAGGACATTTTTGCTATTGCAACCGGTCTCTTTTTGCAACCGGGAACCTGTGTGATATTATGTGTGACGTAGGTTGGTAATTTGGCTATAGCTCGCCCAGAAATTCAAATTCTGTCATCATTTACTCACCCTCAAGTGTTACCATTTCTTTTGAACACCAGTAGCAATTGACTTTTGTAGTATTTTATTTATTTTGTACTCTATTTTATTGAACTTTTTCAATTTTTAACTATATACCACAAAGCCCGAGATACACCAACAGAAAGGTAAAATATAATAAAAACACTAATAGTGCAAAAATAGGTAGAAATCAGGATTGATTTTCTTGTTGGTGCCATTTATTTGGGTATATTGCAAACTAATAATGTCCAGAAGGTAGAATTTCCAAGAAAGATCAACTGGAGTAGATGGATCCAGTTTCAGGATAATTTTTTGCAGCAGTCAGAACAGCGGGCAGAGTCCTTCTTTGATAGTTGGTTAGAGAGCGGGTGATGATTCGTCCAGCAGGAGAAAACCTAATGGGTTGCACTGGATGACTCTTGTAGTATTGTTTAATACTATGGATGGCAATGGCTTCCAGTTTTCAGCATTCTTCAAAATTGTACTATTGCGAAGCAAACTTTGCTTGCTTCATTTCAATAGGTATGCAAAAAGCAGCCATTGACATCTATAGTAGGAAGAAAAAAATTGAGTGAAAGTTAATTGCTGTTTATGTCGTCTTTTGTGTTGAACTGAAGTTAGAAACTTAAACAGGTTTGGAACAAGTGGAGAATGAGTAAATGATGGCAGAATTTTTTGTTGTTCTTGTTTGACTTAATTGGTTTTGTGACGTAAATGCCCATATGGTTGAATGCTTTTAAAAACCCAGAAAAATTGCCAGCTTCAAGTGAAATCCACAAGTGTTCACAAGAGACACATCTGAATGGTTATGTGTATCGACTGACCATATCAGCTGAGGCATGATCGGATCACTGAAAACACTTGATAATATGATATGGAAACAGAGTCTAGTGACTTCTATGTGACCCGTGCTTTATACATCACTGCATTATTGACAATAAACATTTCTTTTTTTTTTCACCTGCAAAATTGATAATGCTACCCCACCTTTACTGTTGGTTAAGTGTGAAGCTTAATTTGTTTAATTACCGACATGAACTCAAAAAGCGCAAATATTTAATGTGAAATAATTTATTGTCCACACTGATCTTGTGGTTCTTGAGTCTGGATTTTCATGCCATTAGTCTTGATTTAGGACACTTGACTCTTGTACTCAGGACAGCTTGGATACTGTTACATCTGTCTAGCACAAGGGTGTCTAATCCTGCTCCTGGAGTACCGGTATCCTGTGTATTCTGGCTCCAACCAGCTCCAATACACTTTACTGTTAGTTTCTTGCAAAGCATTTGGAAGGCAAACATGCAATCTTTAGCCAAAACATTCACTGTCAGAGGATATTTTGTGATTTTTCTGCAAGGTGCCTGACGCGACCATGCTGATACGCTTTTTCCAATGGTAATACAGACCCTCGCAGCTAGTAAGAGAATCTCTGTGTCATGTAATCCTGAAGAACTTGATTAGCTGGAATGTTTAATTAGGGTTGGATCTAAACTTTACATGACAGTGGTTCTCCTGGAGCAGGTTTGACATACCAGTTCTACCACATTTGATTTAGAAAAAGAATGAAGAGTGCAATTCATACACTGCAAAATAAATTAATAAATAAATAAAGTTCTTACAGATTTAGTCTCATTTCTAGTCTAAAACTATTTAATCAAAGTAGAATTCTCTAGACAAGTAAAATAATGTCTTGTTTTCAGAAAGTCAAAAGTTTTCCCTTAATACAAGCTAAATAATCTGCCGGTGTGGTGAGCAGAAGTAAACTTGTTTTTAGATTTTTGCCTACCCACCTGACAGATTATTTAGCTTGGGTTTTTTTTGTTTGTTTTTTTCTAAAAATGCTTATTTAATTTATGTATTTTTTGACATTTGGATTAGAAATGAGTCAAATCCTCTAAGTAAATAAAATTCTAACTCTTTTTGAATCATGCAGACATTTTTGTGACCTCATTTTTTTAAATGAGGTTTATTGTTTCTCCTCAGTGTCGAGTGCATGCCCATAGGAGCCGGTCATCAAGCCTCAGTTTGACGGTAGAAAGCGCTCTGGAAAGTTTTGACTTCCTCAACACCTCTGACTTCGATGACGATGACACAGGAGATGATGCTGGCGCTCTCTCACGCGCTGTCTTCTTTGACATGGAGTCAGAGAGAATGGGGTGAGTTCAACAGTACACACTTTGCTGATCTGGGGTGCATCTAAAATCACACACTTTCCTGCTATATAGTAAGCCAAAGACAACTATGTGATACAAGAAATATATATATATATATGAGTTACCACTTGGTAGGGTTGTCGCGATACCATTAATTCATAATTCATAACTCAAATCTATGAAATAAAGTAAATTGTCAGAAATACTATATTTTATGTTATAATAGGCCTACTTGAATTGAATTTATAATTGCCTTATTATTGAAAATGTATTTGCACATCACTTGTTCTTTTTGGTTATTTTGTAGATAACTGACCAACAAAAAAACATTAAAATAAAGAAACAAATTATACCAAATTAAATTTGCTACAAAAAGAGCATTTTTCCCACAAAAGTTGGCTATATGAAGTGGTCAAATTGTTTTTATGTTTCCTGTTGCTCTTTTGGGTTTTCCATCTGTTGTTGTTTTCTTTTTAAGAGATTGTTGCGGTTGTTGTAGCTACTAAATCATATTGACATGACCAGAAATTAACTGATTCAGATATGCGTTCGAAATAAAGCGTCAGGAAAACAGGCAATAGGTTACCATAAAAGGTATGAATTCTACACAGTTTTGCAACCTTAAAGGGCTCCACAGACTATTCAAATGAAATAGTCTATTGTTGCACAAATATGTGAGCATTTTAGTGACTTTTCCACATGCAACATTATGTACTGTAGATAGACCGTTAATGATGATACTACCGTTTACAAAGTACAGTGGCACCGCCAGTATTTAGGAGCCATAGTATTGCGATACTACTATAGTACCGATAAACCATGCAACCCAACCACTTAGTGTTTATCTAATTACCTACTATTTTCTCTTGTGAGATTCTTAGGTGTGTGAAAGATAATTTACTATCCCTTGAGTAGGCCATGGCAGAGGATTTGTGAATGGCATTTAAGGAAAATAAATAATAGGTCTTGTAATGATGATTTATAGAGACGGAACGTAACATGTCATAATTGCCCACTGGGGGCAGAACAATCCAAGATGATTGACATTGACTTTGTATTGCAGGAAGCTGCCTCCTTATCATTTTTGATGAATTGAAAAAACAAAACAATATCTGAAAGCTTCTGTGACAAGTTGAACAGTTAACCAGTTAAAAAAAACCTGAACTACATTTTTATAAGCTGTTAACCCCCCAAAATGCTGTATGTACGTTTTCGACTCTTCTAGAGCATAAAATACCATAATATGTTTGCAGATATTTAAGAAACATCCTAATTGAACATTCTTGATATCTGAAAAACAATGCTAAAGTCAGATATTCTGCTTTGAAAATGTGAGTTATGTGCCGGAACGTCTGTCTTTGTTTTGGTCATTTAAGCCACCCAATGCCAGTTTAGCCAATTATAAATCAGCACCCTAGCTTGCCTTTGTGGAAAACCACGTATTTCGTTTATTCAGACTTGGAAGGCTCTCAAAGCGACGCAACTCACGCAGGTAGGTCACGTGATCATGAAAAAATGGCAGATGTAGTACATCCAAGTTCCATTCATACTACTCACATTCATACTGCATAGAACGTACTTTTCTAACGGTCGAGTAGTACGCTTAAATTCAAATGCAGTAGCTACTGAGTAGTAGGCGGTTTTGGATGCAGCCACGGTTGTTGCTAGATCAGAAACGGTTGCAGACGGAAGTTAACGAAAAGGATTTATATTATTTATTAAATTTCCCATTAATTGTATTTATTAACATATTTATTAACGTATTGTTACTTATTAACGTTAACGTATTAATTAATTGTATTTATATTAGCCATATTGATGTGCATATCCGCAGCTGTATCTAGACTTTACCGCTTCACATTTGATGTGCTTGAGCTCCACCACTGTCACTGGCAGAGCAGTGATAAAGCAAAATGCTATTGGCTGTTCTATAAAAAGAGGAGGAGCTACATCCCACCCTCTCTTTGTGTTTTGGGTGAGATTACATCAAACATCGAGTAAAAATGCACATTTCAAAGCACTTCACAGGACCTTTAAAGGACTAGCTTTTACGGTTCAGTAGTTTATAAAACTAAGTTCTGTTTTCTTTCGCTTGTTTGCTATAGTACACCATATCACACTGCAATTTTTGGGCATTGTGCTATTTTTTGTAATATATTAGGAATGATGAAAGCATCTTGCAACAATAGAGAGTCAATGGAGCGGATTAGATTGTTTTTCCCCCTGGTGTGGGTGTGGCCTAAATGCACTCTGTCTTTAAACTATAGAACAGGGGTCTCCAAACTTGTTCCTGGAGGGCTGGTGTCCTGCAGATTTTAGCTTCAACCCTAATCAAACACACCTGAACAAGCTAATCAAGGTCTTCCTAGGTATACTTTAAACATCCAGGCAGGTGTGTTGAGGCAAGTTGGAGCTAAACCCTGCAGGGACACCGGCCCTCCAGGATTGAGATCGGTGACCCCTACTATAGAACATACTTTTTTTTTGCATCTGTAAAGTTCTCAGGAACTCAAACTAGTGATTTTGCATTATCCAGTGCCCTCTAGCGGTGACAGTATGTCATTACATGTACAACAGGTCAAGTCAGCATCCAGAAGCGCGAGGCCACCTGAGTGAAGCCCTCACAGAGGACACTGGCGTGGGGAACAGTGTGGCCGGCAGCCCTTTGCCTCTCACTACAGGAAACGAGAACCTAGACGTGGCTGTCGTCATTCATCTACAATACTGCAATCATCTCATTCAGGTGAGTCAAGGTTTCCACCTTTACCGCTTAATTTCTTTGTTCTCTAGTGATTTTCTTTGACTGTAACATTGAACATGGTCACTCAACAGCGTATGTATGGCATAAACAGTGTATACTTTAGTTTTGTTGGTAAAAATGCTGACGTTTCTCTATGTATGGGATGTAGTTGTTGACTTCAGGAGTAAGCCAGTCACAGCATAAGACGTACCTGCACAAACTAGCAACTCAAACTTTGCTGTTGGAGGAGCTCAGTGAGAGGAACTTTGACAGACCGAGCAGCTGCACTTCAGTGCCTGATGGTGAGTGTAATTTACAAACATTTTTATGTTATGGTTTGACAGAATTAGACCTGTCACGATAATGAATTTATGTTGTGTGATATATTGTCACAGAAATTCTTGCGATAAGCGATATTATTGTAATTTTGAGATCATTTTATGCCACTCATTATATAATGATTGTATAACAGCATGATAATGCAAATAGCCATAAACACTTTAAAATACTTATCATTCTTAAGGTTATTTAGATTCTATAATTTGATGTTAAAAAGGTAAATGGCCTATTCAATTCAATTCATCGTTATTTCTATAGCGCTTTTACAATGTAGATTGTGTCAAAGCAGCTTCACATAGAAGGTTATCGTAAATTGAAACATTGTCAGTCCAGTTTTCAGTTTAGCTCAGTTCAGTGTGGTTTAATATTCACTACTGAGAGTTCAAACGCTGAAGAGCAAATCTATCGATGCACAGCTCTACAGATCCTGAACCATGCAAGCCAGTGGCGACAGCTGCGAGGAAAGAACTTCACCAATTGGTGAAAGTGAAGAATTAAAATACCTCAAGAAGAACCAGGCTCAGTTTGGCATGACCATTTCTCCTATGGGCAAAAAAATATATATACTATTAAATGTCCTATTAGGTAAATGTCCAATTATAAACGTTGACACCAGTGAGGTAGAATGTTAATGTCAATGTAAAATGGCTTTAACATTATTTGTGAGTTTGTAAATGTATATTGCAAGGGCAAAAATTGAGGTCATCTCCAAGTATTGCACGATAAGTCGATATATTGATTATTTTGACAGGCCTAAACAGAATTGCTTCATTTTTACATAACAGCCTGCTTTTTAAAGATTTTTGCCATGTTGATTGGAAATTGGCTGGTTGATTATCAGTGATTTGAAATAACGGTAACTCGCTTGATTTATTAAACAGTGCTGCCCGGGCTGGTGGAGCGGCCGGCACTGATGTCTTTATGGTCCGACTGCAGCGGTGGGCTTTTCCACACCACACTGGACAGAGTGTTGAAGCACATGCATCTCAGCTTTGCCTTAGGACTGCAACAGGTTCTGCCTCACTCTCCTGACTCAGGTAATGACAGTAACATTCATGTACCTCTGCAGTTTACTGTAGGGCTGCGTATCATTTGGGTTTAAACAGTGGCTGAATCAGCATCAAAAAATACTTGCAGACCAATGATGGACAACATTGAAGAGCACTTTAAAGAAATCATCATATTTGACAATATGTATTTTTTTAAAAGGTTACCTAAATCTACAACAACCTAAAACTACAATCATTTAACACTGAGAAACAGTTAGGGCACGTATCCATTGAAGCATTTTTTCCTGAGCCAAATTTTTTTCCATGGTTTTCGATGAGAGCACTTTTTTATAATGTCAGCAGCACTACTGAGCTTCTGTTTTACATTAAGCAATGAGTGATCTGCATGTTTTATGCTCTGACAGTTGGAGAAGCTCTCGCAGTGGAATATATGCATGGGGACTTTTAATTTTGTATAAGCCAGCTCAGGCGTTTTCAGTGAACTGTCATTGCATTGTAAAATTGCTACATTTAAAATCAACAATCTTCACTGCCTGATTGAGATATAATGAAGTGGGGATCAGACCGGACAAAAAGCGCTAAATTACATTACATTGTTCTGCGTCATGTCTTAAAAATATGGAAATTTATTTTACCACAGTACTTCCAATGAAGTTTCTGTGCTTGCCTTCTGCTCATCACGGCGCTTGTTTTTAACTGCCTTTTATCTCGTTATATGCTTGAACAAATAAATCTATGCTGAAGTCTCTTTAGCTTATTATATTTTAATTAAATAACATTATCGATGCTTTAAAAGAAAAATAAAAGATTTAAAATAGTCACATTAACCTTTCACCAGAGTTTTGTTGGTGACTGAAAAAGGCTTGCCATTCAAATAGCCCATTCAATAGCCAATAGTTTTTTAGAGAACGTTGATGTTTTCAGCTTCACAAAAATTCTTTGGTGGACACGCGCCCTTGCAAACCAGATTCAAATTTTAGAAGTTATTTTTGCTGAAATGTGACTATATTTTCCTTTTCTGGCCATAAAATGACAATTTGTCCCTCCTTGGTTTTTCCCTTCTTTTCTGGTTGAAATGGCCTTGCTCAGCACTGACATCTTGTGGACAAACCAAGCAGTGCAAAAGCAATTCAAAGCACATGTGCTATGTGCTCATACATCTCACGCACACACACACACACACACACACACACACACACACACACACACACACACACACACACAGTATGCAGGTTTACCAACATTCAAAAATCACAATTATATTCCTTACAGGTTACTGATTTAACATGTGGAGTATTGATTTCTTTACATAAAGAAGCACGTTTCCTCTTATTTCAACAGAAATGAGGCACTAAAGGCTGCTTCTGATTTAATCTGTTACTTGGCGATTATATAAGTATACAAGGTTTTGGTAATCAACAATAAACTGGAATTATAGCACATAAGCATTCATCTGCCTATGTTTGCATGTGTGTCCAGTGATCAGGGTGGTGGTGAATGAGATGATGGACAGGAGTGAACTGCCCTCCTCCTCATCTTCTTCAGCACAGGACGTCATCACTGTGTTTCAGTATCACCGCTACATTGTTGAACACAGTGTCACAGACATGGAGCAACACCTGCTGGATTTAGCCAAAGAGGGTAAGACACAGATAACAGTTTCTGTCCATCATGTTAATCTTGAGTAAATATAGAAAAGTTTTTAGTTTTGTGAGGACTATAAAAGAAATGGACATGTTTACAATTCTCTCCAAAAACATTTGAACTCCTGAAGGTGTGTCATGCACTCACTAACACTTGTGTTAATCAGCTAAACAAATGCATTAACACACACACAACAAATCATCGTATTGTCCCTATGTAACTTTAGATCCACTACTAGACTGTTTTTTACATTACATGTACTTATGTGCAGATTGCCAACAAAAACAATTGTTTTTTATTCACTACCTGTGTTTCTGACTCATGACCTGTCACGGGATATTTAATTTTTTGGACGGTGCTTTCTTTAAAGGGTTAGTTCACCCACAATAAAAATGGTGTTATTAATTACTCTCCCTCATATCATTCCAAGCCCCCTGAGGCCTTTGTTTATCTTTGGAATGCTAATTAAAGAGCCCCTATTTTGCATTAAAAAAGGTCATATTTTGGTTTTAGGGAGTGCAAGGTCAAAAAACACTTTCATTGTCTTATAATATGCATTCATTTTTACCTAATTATCCCAGCGACTCCCATATGATTGGTTCAACAATTAATTTGTTCCCAAACCCCTCCTTAGCGCGAAGCTAATCTACGCTGATTGAACCGATGACCCAGTTTGTTGTGATTGGTCGACTGCGTTCGGCGCGAGACAGAGACAAATACCCACCACAGCTACAGTATGAAGTAGCACAAAATATGTGAGAGCCCACTGCAGGAATGCAATAAAGCAATGCAGTTAAACACCAGCATATTACTCTACTCTTAACCCTAATCCCAAAGAATAACAAAGACACACATTCAGTATTAATCCACACAGTAGCAAAAGTTGAACTATTTTGAAAACTGACCTCACCGCGCATGTGAGGAACAGCTGATGGTGGCCATAGCAAAGGCAAACAGCAGAGGATTGCGAGTTCAGAAACGCATTTAAATCTGTAAGGGAAGAAGCATGCGTCACGTTTTAAACGTAGTTTTGGACGTGATATGTGAACAGCCCCATACAGATTTAACCTGAGAGATACAGATCAAGCTCTGATCTATAATCGATATGTGATTACAAGCCGCGCGGGGTGATTACAACGTATAACAAACTATTTAACACATATTTTGCAAACTACACAAAACGAGGCAACAATTTTAATTTCACTCAAATGTTATGATCCGGAGGAAGAAGAAACTGGTCCATATGAACTGTAAAATTTACTGACAAAGTCCCTGTCAAAGTCTGACAAAGTCCCATACATAATAGTCTCTGCTGCTCCTTCAATAGCAAAAGGCTGGCGAATCACGCATTGCAACGTAGGTTATTGTATCACAAATCAGAAAAATGACAGGAACAAACATAGCACACATTTGGCTATACTGTACATATTGGACTGTATAGTACTGACTGGAAGTACATATTTGGTGATGTACCGTATCGACGTTGATGCGATCAAACAAAAGATCCGAACCCAACTCGATTTGTTTATTCAACTCTGAGTCGACTATTTTGTGAATCTATGCATTGAAGGTCATTTTCAAAAACCCATAATAGGGGCTCTTTAAGATATTTTAGATAAAAATTGAGATGTTTAAAGTCTATAAAAGGAACCCAAAACATTCCATATGACCTCAGTCCTTTAACTGTAATCATTGTAAATCACTGCAATCTGTACAAATAATGTTGTTCGCCAGTGTTTCCATGTCAAGTCAGGGTTTGCATTTACTGCAGGAAATTTTGAGCAAACCTGGAAGGGAGATTCTTAGAGCAGAAGTACTTTGTCTTATGTCCAATTTACTTTTTGAAAATGTAACCATACTTTATAACTCTTTAACAGTGTAAATAACTCAAAAATAGCATCCAATGAAATGGAACCTATCCCCCTTTAAATATGATTAGTGCAGTTTTGGCATAGTGTAATCTTTCTCTTCTGTGTCCAAACCAGTCATGCTCGAAGAAGCCCTGAGCTGTGGAGATGCAGAACGCTCTCTGAAGGAACTACAGGAAGTGTCCGTCACGTGTCTTCAGCCCCGCTCTCAAACCCTATTGGCTGTGGCTGGTCTGCTGACCACTGATGACCCTGAAGTGATAAAGGTCACCTCAGACTTCCTCTCCTCTGCTGCCTCACATCAGCCCTTCAGGTCAAAGGTCAGTCTCTGGTGATTATGGATGGAGTTGGACAATTGGTTGCTCTACAGCTTCATTGTGCAATGTTAAATTTACCATAGTTTCTAGAATACTGTCCTCGGACAGTTCATGGGGTGCAGCAGTCACATGGTTGTGACTCTCAGAAGTTTGTGCAAAAAGGTGTTACAAAAATATATTGTAATTGTAAAAATAAACATAATTGTAATTCTGAGTTGTAGTTCTGATGTAATTACCTTTTACCTCATAATTACGGTGTACATAGACATACTAGGCATGGGCTGGTATCTGACGGTATGATAACCTTAGATAAGAATATCTCGGTATTGTGCTCACCGTTTTAAAATATATTATTTTTAAATGTCTGGGTAAAAAGCTAAATCTTTTTTCCCCTTTAAAAACAATATATTTTATATTTTGAAAGATTTATAATATTTTGGAGCAGTAAATATGTCAGGCTAAATAATTCAAATGAATCATTGACTTTTGCTGTCTTTATTAGTTTCAAAAACACTGATTTCTTTACTATTTAAAACGCAGCTGGAGATACTGTTTTCCTAATAAACAAAACAGAAAAAAGTAAATAAAAAATCTTACGTATACAGTTGAAGTCAGAATTATTAGCACCCCTTTGATTTTTTTAAACTAATTAATTAATTTTTTTTTATATTTCCCAAATGACGTTTAAGAGAGCAAGGAAATTTTCACGGTATGTCTAAAAATGTTTTTTCTTTTGGAAAAATTCATTTGTTTAATTTAGAATTTTGTAAGAATCATTTTAAGGTCAAAATTATTAGCCCCTTTAAGCTTTATATTTTTTTGACTGTCTACAGCAGTGTTTCCCAACCCTGTTCCTGGAGGCACACCAACAGTTCATGTTTTGGATGTCTCCCTCATCTGACCCATTAACTTCAGGTTTTGGAGTCTCTTCTAATGCAGTTTCCCAACCCTGTTCCTGAAGGCACACCAACAGTACACATTTTCATCCTCTCCCTAATCAAACACATCTGAAACAACTCATCAGAACATTAGAAGAGACTCTAAAACCTGAAGTTAATGGGTCAGATGAGGGAGACATCCAAAACATGAACTGTTGGTGTGCCTCCAGGAACAGGGTTGGGAAACACTGGTCTACATTACAAACCATCATTATACAATAACTTGCCTAATTAACCTTACCTGCCTAGTTAACATAATTAACCTAGTCTTTAAATATCATTATAAACTGTATAGAAGTGTCTTGAAAAATATCTGGTAAAATATTATGTGCTGTCATCATGTCAAAATAGATAGATAAAATAAATCAGTTATTAGAAATGAGTTATTAACTTCCTATAGGGCTTGATTGTCCACATACAGTACATTTTAGCTCTTAAGTGGCTATCTGAAATACTTTGAATGTTTAATATTTTGTTACAGACATACGGTGTCATCCTGCAACTGTTTTGCAGCATATGAAATGTCCCAAACCCTATTTTTAACTGTCCAAAATGGGGGGAAATTGTGTTTTTACTTTCTGATAGTCAAAGCAAGTTCAAAAAAAATTTTAGACCACGAGTCCACATATATGGACATCGTTTTTCTCTAAAAGTACAGCATATCAAAAGGTAATACTTAGGTTTTTATTCTAATTAGGTTCTAATAAGCCCAAATAACAAAGAGAAATAAAAAAACACCTTGGGCCTTAAGAGGTTAAAACTATTATGTTTAGAAATGTGTTGAAAAAAAAAAATCTTCTCTCCGTTAAACAGAAATTGGGGAAAAAATAAACAGGGGGGCTAATAATTCTGACTTCAACTGTACCTTAGGAATGCTATTACAGAAAATTTTGCCATTTTAAAACCTTGACTTTTCCAAACCGCGGTATACCTTGAAAACAGTTATTGCCCCATGCCTAAGACATACACTTAAAAGTGTGTTGTTGGTCATTTTTACCTATTTTATTTAAATATTTTTTATATCAAAGCTGAATTTTGAGCATGATTACTGTGGTCTTTTGTGTCACGTGATCTTTCAGATCTATATAATATTAATGATAAACTTAGGCAGTATTATTTTCTTTATGGGGTTTGTAATGTAAAGTGTCCTAGATGATTGTCTTCAAAATTACGTATAATTCAATTCAAATGCAAGTTTAAAACATCATGGTAGCAGTATTCCTTTTAATTATTATACACTTGTTTGAGAATTTCAGTTGTCTGTGTGTTTGTCTTCCACAGGCTGTTGATTGTTACACACAAGCCTTATCAGAAAGTGAGTTACACACACAGAGAGCTGCATGTGCTGCTCTGAGCTGCCTTCAGGTCAGTGCGAATCACACATCCAAAAAAAAAAAATAATAATCATATCTGCGATTGGTTACAGGATTGTTATTAAAGCTGTATGTCTGTGGGGCTGTTCATTTGCAGGCTGTGGAGAGCATTGATGCTGTGATTTTACTGTGTGACTCAGTGGATGAAGAGCTCCGGCAGATTGCCATCGAAACCCTCCTCACATTCGGTAAAATATCCAGTCACACAGATGACACATGCACTGCAGGATTAGTCAGTGATGCTTCTCATTCATGCTCTTAGTGCAAATGAGTTGAAGTCAGAATGATTAGCCTCCTTGAATCTTTTTTTCTTGTTCAAATATTTCCCAAATGATGTTTAACAGTGCCAGAAATTTTTTACAGTATTTCCAATATAATTTTTTAATCTGGAGAAAGTCTAATTTGTTTTATTTCAGCTAAAATAAAAGCAGTTTTCATTTTTTCAAAACCATTTTAAGGTCAATATTAATAGCAATATTTTTTGATTGTCTACAGAACAAACCACTGTTATACAAAGACTTGCCTAATTACCCTAACTTGCCTAATTAACCTAACCTAAAAAATTTACAACTGTATAACTGACTGAAGCCCCATTTGCATTTGATTTGACAATGATGTTATCAGAATCTTTTTTTTCTCTCTGAATGTAACAGGGTTATTCTCAACATTTTATTTTAACTCAAAATGTCCAAAAGAAAGTTTCTTGAAACATAACTTTATTCTCGAGATTTAACGAGTTTATTCCCAACATTTTAATACAATTTGTTTCTTAAAATGTAATGAGTTTTTTTCTCTAAACACAGCAACTTTATTCTCAGAAGTTAATGAGTTTCCCTTAAAGGTGAAATCTGTCAGTTTAATCTTGTATCAAAATGATTTTAATCTCGCAATGGTTTATTTTTAAATATTGCTTGGCCTGAATCCTCATCTGTACTATAGTAATAGAGAAAGTGAGATTTTGGGCCGTCACAAATTAATCAATGTATTAGAATGTATTTTTAATGGCTCATCAAATGTTTTAGCATTTGTATTTCAGAGTCCTCAAATTTAGTTAAAAAAACAGGATTCAACGGTAAAAAAAAGCTCACAAGGCATTTCTGTGTGGAGTTTGCATGTTCTCCCCGTGTTCGCATGGGTTTCCTACGGGTGCTCTGGTTTCCCCCACATGTGGTACAGCTAAATTGTCAGTAGTGTATGTGTGTGAATGTGTGTGTATGGGTGTTTGCTAGTGATGGGTTGCAGCTGGAAGGGCATCCGCAGCGGAAAACATATGCTGGATAAGTTGGCGGTTCATTTCGCTGTGGCAAGCCCAGATAAATAACGGGACTAAGCCGAAAAGAAAATGAAGAAAGAAAAGCTCACAATAACGTGAAAAGTGTTTCAAATAATTATACAACACCATAAACAGTTCATAAATGGAAAATAATAGTCAATGCCTTTTTTATAGGTCAATCCTATTACAGAGTGTCCGCGGGGTACTTTCTTAAAAAGTATTAAAAATTAATAAATCAATTTAGAGAAATGTAAGGCCTTTAATGTATTAAAAAGTCTTAAATGCTATTTTACGAGGTATTAAATTGGGTATCAGTATGCTAAAGTCTGCCTGAATATCTTTGAATATTGGGATGCTGTGTAGTTTATGAAATCAATCAAATCCTGCTAGATTTGACATCGTGCTGCTTTGTTTACTGCAGTATCCAGGGAAACACTGTTACTCCAGCTTTTGTATGAAGACACCACCTGCTGGATTAGCTTTTTTATTCAGTATATAAATACAGTTTTAGTTTAGGATTCGTTTCTTACGATCAGTATTTAGTAGATATGCTGCAAGTTAAAATGTCGACAGTGTTACTGGTTTAAACCTGGAGTGGTGATGAGATCTTAAAATATATGCAAAGAGTCTAAAAAAGGTTTTAAAAGGTATTGAATCTCAATCTCTGAATTCCTGTATATACCCTGCATTATTATAGTTAATTAAACTGGTGTCAGTTGTTCCATTTGAGGAATTTGTTGTTGTCAGAGTATCCCAATGCACAAGCCTCAAATGCACTGCCCTCTTCTGGGAAAAGGGGCGGAGCTCATTTGTATTTAAAGAAACATACACAGACAGCATGATACGTTACATGATCTGTTTGTGTGTGCTCAGGTGAGGATGGGCGGCTGGCATATGAGCAACTGGACACCGTCCCGAGGGAGATGGTGCGGCTGGGCACTCGGCGTGGAAATGCGGTTACCACTTCATTTTAGATGGGAAATAAAACAGCAGGAGATGGGAAATACATACAACCTCCTCTCAAGGAGAAAAGTGAGGCCTCGACTTATCAATATCATGATAATTTCTTCACAAGGCCTGTTTTTTTGCAGGAAGTAATTGTCGCTGGTTAAACAGAAAGAGTGTTTATTATTGGCAGTGATTTGCAGATTGCAGTCGCACTGTCAGAAGCGTGTAAATAGCACAGTATATTACATTTCAATTTTTTTTCCTTGGGATTCTTGTTGCTCTTTATGTGCCGTTCTGTTTCAGGGATTATAAGGGACTGTTTTAACGAGGAACCAAGAGAGAGACTTTTAGATTTCAGGTGTTGTTCAAACCCAGCCGGTCATGCTGACTACTGAAAACGTGATGTGGACTGGTTTATAAATCGCTCGCTTGCCTTCACTGGTCTGGAGGAAGTATTTCTGTGGACGGAGACTTTAGTGAACAAACGCATTAACATGGTACTAATGCCTGGGCACATGGGACGGTTCAACAAGGGCTGGTTGGAGCCCGTCGGAGTATCTGAAAATGCACTTTTACATTCAGTCAGAGAAGCGTGATGCATTACTGTGAATTCTGGTTTGTGCGTAAATGAAGACTGGAAGTATATTTGCTCTGTGATCTGCGAACTCGCTTCTGTGCCTGTTGTTACTGTACTACTGAGTCACGTGACTGTAATATCATTTATTTATTTTTCATATTTTCCTCAGTATATATGCTAAAGATGCTGATTTCACCTTCAATTTGTTTTGTTTTTTGCTATATTTTTTGTTTTTTGTTATAAGAACAGATTGTATTAATGGCCTACTAAAAACATTCACTATATGATTCGTCACAGATTTGGTACTGAGGGGCTATTTAATATTCAATAATTTTTTTACATACAGTATATAGTTCGAATTTTACGTGTAGAAAGAAGTTTTATTAATCATTATCATCTTTTAACGGTGTATTAGCTTGGTTATACAGTGTTTGTGCTCAAGGAAACCTTTCCTGAACGTCTTTTCAGTATGATTATACGAAACGCTCTTTGCTAAGCTGATGCTTGCCTCGCTTCGTGATGTTTACACTTCCTGTGTTGATCTCGAAAGCTATGGAGGCAGATCAGTCTCAAAAATAAGACATTTACAAAATAAAATTCATCCATCCACAACACAATTCCCATTTACAAAATCCAGTTTGTAAGTTCAAAACAAAATCAAAAATATGCAAATCCAGTTCGTAAATAAATTTTTTTTCAAAAATACGCAAATCTAATTCGTAAATTTAAAAATAAATTAAATCCAATTATTAAATTCAAAAATATGCCAATATAAAAAAAAAATTATATTCAAAAACACGCAAATCTAATTAGTAAGTTAAAAAAACTATATAAAATATGCAAATCCAATTCATAAATTTAAAATTCAAAAATATGCAAAACCAATTTGTAGATTCAAAATATGATTCAAAAACATGCAAATCCAATTTGTAAACTAAAAAAACTGTTAAAAAATATGCAAATCAAATTCGTAAATTAAAAGATTCAAAAATACACAAATCCAATTCAGAAGTTCAAAAAACGATTCCAAAATAAAAAGTTCCAATTCGTAAATTAAAAAATATATTTAAAAAAATATGCAAATCTAATTTGTAAACTAAAAAAATATTTAAAAATACGCAAATCCAATTCGTAAATTCCAAAAATGATTAAACTATATGCATATCCAAATCTTAATTCAAAAAAACTATATTTTTATATAAAAATATATGTAAATCCAATTTGCAAATTCAAAACACGATTCACAAATACACAAGTCCAATCCATTTGGTGAAAATATTCATAATTTTCACTTGTGAATTCAGGAATTGTGTTTACAGATGTACAAATTGGATTTTGTACATGTGAATTGATCTGTTAATGTATGAATTGAATTTTTTTTATGTATTATTTTTGAGACTGATCTGGCTCCATAAAAGCTCTCAAATGTGAACATACGCGCCTATTTTTACTAGATTTTCTATGATGTGAAAAATTGTATGATGGCAGGAGCTTAAATCCATCAAGAAAAGCACATTGAGGAATGTACTGAATGAGTACAGAAAGGTTACTGTAGGCTATTTGCCTCACAAGCACAACCGAATTTCAGGATGACCGTTTTCTGTTGCACAAAGTCCTAAAGCCATACAGAATAATACACATATTTAAGGCCCTTTTGTGGTTTCTATTTATCAGAATTATCTAGAACGGATATTCAAAATTGACACTTTTTTTTTGGTCTTTTCAGCAATGAGTCGTGTTTTCCTCTTGCTTTTCAAGTTTGTCTGTTGAGCACCGTTACAGTATTTTGACCCTGGGCATTGATGATCACTCCTTGAATTCCTTCTTTGCACAGAGATAAAGGAAAAAGGTTGAACTAATGTTTAATTGCCTTGTTTTCATCTCAGACGGAAGCTCAGTGAGCTGCTTTGTTGTTCAAACCTCATGGAAAAAAAAAAAAAAAAAAAAAAAAAATGTTGTAAGAAAGCTGTCGTTCTTATGGTTTGAGCGTGTGTATGTGTCGAGGGCTTGAGCGACAGCTTGCCATTGCAATAGCTAATACTGTCTGAATGAACGCAGATTTCACTCAACATCACAATGCTAACATTCCCTCGCTGTTTGCTTTTTTCATTTTTCTTGGGTTTACCGTTTTTCTGCTGAAAGTGGCAATAAAATTTATTTTTGCATAATTATCAGATGTGGCGTTCTGTTTTTATTAGCTAAAGTGCAACTTTTCATTTAAGACCCATATAAATCACTTTCTAAGAGATGCTAAATAAGATTTACATTAGTCAGTCTCAAAGACAGATCTGGAACTTGAGATAAACATGGTGAAAACAGAAGTACATTTAAGTGGAGGAAATGTTGAGAAATGAAAAAGTCAATCAGTTTCTTTAAATAACGCTCCTGTCCTTCTGTTTTGATACATGCCATTTGCACAATAAGCCTTAGCCACATTTATAAGCAGGGAGAGCGCAGATGCATTCCTAAGGCAATGAAAAAGCACAGGTGTACAAAACTGGCGTTTATTTCCATCGTATGAACTCAAGTTTACATATGTACACCGGCAGTATACATGCACAACTACAGATAGTGAAAATAAAAGCTCATTTACAGCAAAAAAATAAAGTATTAAAACAAAAAAGGTGCACATTAGTTCTGAAAGGAAAGTTAAACATTCATCACTTAGGACCAAACAACTGGTCGGTCCATCAAGGCGGTTTTCAGTTCAGTTTCTCATGTCAGCTTTCTTCTGTTGCAGAATCTTTGTGCTTTATGGACTGTTCTGGGTTTTCTTCAGTGTCTTGACTTTTATCAGCTTCAACCTCACTGTCATGCTCCTGATCCTCATCTTCAGCATCAAAGGCGATCTCGCGCAACTCTTCTAGATTGTCTGGACTTTTTCCAGTTAATCTCTGAAAAAGAGGGTAAATTGAGATTTAGAAATGTAACATTTCACTGGTTACCTTAGTGAAGGTGACACCACTATTAACAGCCATAGAGAACACAGCACTCACTTCAATCATGTCTGCCATGTGTTGTACATGCTGCGCCAGTTCCTGTAACTCCTCATTCTCAGTCTTCAGCTGAGCAATCTGTTCATCTTTGGCCTCAATGTCTTTATGCAACTAATATGAAACAAAATTCAGAAGTGAGCGAGCACGAGCTATATTTAAATTGAGGTTGAACGGTTAGTGATTGAATAACATTCCCCCCAAAATCTAGAATATGCAAATAATGTTCACTACAACCATGGCACATCTAGTATAAAAGATAGATCTTTAGAAACTTTAAGCCAGCTTGTGGCTACTTTCATGGGGCGTTGGGGAATTCTCACTTTATTAAATAAAAATAATTGTGATTTCATGGAGTATACATGCCATTCGGTTTGTCACTGGTTCATAAAATTGTTTATTAAAGGTTTTAGAAGCAACTAAGGTGTAAAGAGTTTGATATTGGCTGATAACGCCAGTTTCTGCTTCATTTCCTGTGATCACACAGGAAGTAACAAAGGCCTTCATCAGCCCTACAGAAAGAGGTGGAGCAGGACAAATGGCTAATCATTAGCAAGTTAACTTTCAGTGATTAACTCACCTTTTCATTCTCTTGGAGAACACTGAACAAGGCTTTCCTCCTTTCCTCTGCCACCTCCTTCCAATAGGAGGAACCAGGAGTTTCTAGAGAAAAAATAAATAAATAAAAAAAAAAAAAAAAAAAAAAAAAAAAAAAGAGGAGCATTACAAAAAAAACCCATGTTACATCAATAGTCCATCACCTAGAGCATTGGTGCCCAAACTTTCTTATGAAGGGCCATAACTCTAACTTTGGGGCTTGTGGACCAAAGGTAAATAAGAGTGTTCATCCATAATTTCCTAATTTATTTAATAAACAACAACAACAACATTTTTTTTTTTTAAATGCGATTAAAATTTACAACACTGCAACATTTTGCTTTTTTTTTTTTTTTGTAGCTCAGCAATAAATAAAAAAAAAAAAATAAAAAAAAACCTACTACATCAAATTTCAAACTATGATCTCCTTTAAAAGCATTTGCCCCTTCTCAGATGGGACGGTGGGCCAAATCAAAGGTTACAATGGGTCAACTTTGAGCATCTGACCTAGAGATTAACTACCAATTATGACCTGATTGCTTAAAGGATAGTTGACCCCCAAAATGAAAGATTCACTTATGAACCAGATGTATTTTAAGAATGTTGAAAACCAGTAGATATTACAACCTAATTGTAGAAATACTTGGTCAATGGCCACCAGTTTAACAAGAAATATTTTTTGCAACAAAGTTTTTAAAAAAAAAAAAAATGTAAAAAGTGGGGGGGGGGAGGGGGGCATTGAACTTGTGAGGTTAAGGAATTAATAGTAAAAGTTTCCATCCAAGAGACAAAAATTAGACTTGTGGCAAAACCAGAATCTCAAATCATCTTGGCATTTCCATTAAGCTTCTCATTCTTGTGATATTCCAAAATGCGCAGAAACGGGATGGAAACAAAGCTAATGATTGAATTAATTTGTGTGAATTACCCCTTTTAACTCAGCCATTATAAGAGAATTAGCGGAGGCATCTTTCGAAAGAATCCTATTAAAATCTCTTTACAGATATTGGACCGTTTACCTTTAATCATGAGCTCATAGGCCTCTTGTGTGACCCCCTCAGGCTGGTTTTCATTTTCAGCATTTGTGGATTTGACAGCCACCTCTGCTTTGACTCTCTTTGAACCCTTCACCTGCTCTGCGCTCCACATCTTCCTTTTGGGCACCGCTTTACCATTCTGAACAGAGTTCATTTTAAACATTTGAGCATGGGATGTCAAATCCAGAAAACGCACCATCACTTCTAAAAATATACCTCAATAATACGACCGAGGTTCTTGTTTACAGCAGAAGGCTGAAGAACCTGAAGCGTCCTCCTCCCCATTCCTGCTCCAGATGTTGGCGCTACCAGGAATTTCTGAGAACACAAATGGAGTTAGCCTTAATCTGAGGAGTTACAACAATAAAACGAGACTCTGAAAATAAAGGCTCATTTTGGTGAGAATGAGTCAAGCAACTCTATCCAATAGTAACAGGCTCCATTCACCTGCCTCAACAGTCATTCTTCTCCTCTTACACTTGTTAAGCTGCCAGTGAGAGATGGCAAAAAGCAAGGTTTGAGCAACTCCAGATATCAGCCGTTCTAAGAAAGCGTGGGAAAGGGGCAGGACGCACATCAGCTGCATGCTGAAAACACCTCCAATTCCTACGGGCAGTGATTGGACCGCTGGCATTATTATCTGACTGCAACATTCTTTAACCTGTAATTACTGTGGGAACTCACCACTGAAGTTTCCTTATGACCAACTGCAAGTTTAGAGTTGGTTAATGTTTTCACTTAAACCATACAGGTGGCAGACGGATGCACGGTTACTTGCCTTCAACACATTGCCAATGATTAATACGGAGACAGAGGGTCTCCGCTCAGTTTGTTCTAGATGGGGAAACTTGATTATAGTTGAAAATAAGCAATTTGATAAAAGCTGGCAGTTTTAGAGCATTAAAACTGTAATTGGAGTACATTGGATTTTAAAATAATAATAATAATAATAATAATAATAATAATAATAAACAAACCACCACCACATGTAGCTCATGTTTACTTGGATCTACACACGGTCAACAGCAGAGTGAATAAAAATAATAAATACAAATGCCATGCACTGGGCTAAACGTTCTTGTTGTATATGCACAGATGTGGGATTTTTAAAATCAATCGAGAACTAAGGGTTTGTAAAAATGCAAAATTCTGTCCAATCTCATTCAGTTTAAACAGACGATGTTGTATTCAGAAGTCGAACACTTCCAATTTTTGTTCAGTGGTTTGTGTCTGTTTTTTTGGTGTGCATCAACTATCATAATCAAAAACGAGTTTACTGTTAACTACGTTAGCTAACTTCATCTGGAATTACGTATATGGTCACCATTTTAAAGATGCTAATAAGGGTCTATTAATCAATCTATGTGAATGGTAGATTCTCTGAAACCCTCACGAACCCCAATCATCTAATGGAACACTATATCCTCCAAACAACATACTTGATCTAAAAGCTGTCAGTTTTATAGAGTTAAAATTATAGTTGGAGTTTGTTTGGTTTATTGAAAAAGAAAACCCATGTAGCTCTGGTTTACTTGGATGTTCACATTAAATGTCACAGTGGAGAGAATAAAAAAATAAATAAATAAAATAATGTCATATGCTGTGCTAAACGTTCTTGTTGTACATGCGTTTGTGGCATTTAATCAATTGAGAACTTTAAAGGTTTGTAGGAATACAGAAATATGCAAAATTATGTATAAACTTAAGAGATGCCAATAAGAGTTTTTTAATCAATCTATGGGAATAGTGGATTCTCTAACACTCAATAACCCCAACCATCTAATGGAACACTAGATCCACAAAACAACAACAACATAACGTTACTTTAAAAAAAAAAAAAAAAAAAAAAAAAAGTTAAGACTCTGATCTTATCTTGCCATAGCTGATCTAATTAAACTGTCACATACCTTGATGTTTTCAGAGGGATTCTCTGTATGCTTTGGTCTTCTGATGGAACTCATACTCGCACCTGGAAAGTTACAGTTCAGTAATTTAGAGATAGTTTTGATCAGAACACGTATTGTACGCCCATAAGCAACGAGTAGTCTTCACTTTGCTTGCCACATTAATTAGGGTATACTTAATGCTGCTTTTATACACCCCAGTGCAAAGTTATATAGTTTTCGGAAGTTACAAACTGAATTTGGCTTAAAGCGCTTAAAACAACAATTTCTTCATACAGTAACCTAATGTTAATAAATGTGTTACCCTTTAGTTAACGTGATAAGATAACACACACCATAATTAACCTAACGTTTAACATAACAAACCCTATTTGTCTAATTAACACTACTCCTCAAGTTACATAAACTTTAAAAGTAATGCACTAAAAACATTTAATTTTATAAACAAAATCTAAGTAATATTAGGCCTCAGAGTCTGTTCCCATACAGGTCGAGCTATAACGTTACGGTTACATTTACAAGCACGTTACGGATCTTAAACACAACGTAAAGCAATAATAACTCATCGAAAGCGAATACAAAGCAAAAAAAAGACACAACAAATACTTACTTAATTCAGGAACCAATCACTCGCTTCGCAACTAAAATTCACACAGCAGCACTACAGTTTGTGTGTGAAGAGCGCGCCACTGGCTTAAGTACTTCCCTTCTGTCGTCACGTGACGCCGGATTTCGCGCGTACTGAGACTGCGTGACATAAACAAACAGGCCAGTCTCGTTATTTTCATTATTTTTATTTTCAGCAATGAAATATTAATATTTAATATCTACTGTCAAAACATCGTTTTAAAAACTGAAAACAGCATAGCGGAATTATGTGAAGGTGTATTGATTTTATTAGATTAGATTCAACTTTGTATTTATTGCTTATTACTATATAACTGAGTGTCCGTTTATATACTTATTCAAATTATCTATGCCAAAGTTTTGAGCCTTTGCGTAGATGTGTTACATTTTTAGACGCAAAAGGACACCCAAATATAATCATCTATCTATCTAGTATAAAATTATACAAATAAAATGAAATTTTAGAAATTATCTGAATTATTGAAAATATTTAATAATTTCAAAAAGATTTAATTGTTTGAATACAATTTGCATTTATTTGTTTTAATCAAATCTGTATGCAGCTATCTATCTAGGTATTTTAATGACCTATTGGGTCAAATATGTATTTAAATATTAAATTATTTTATCAAATGTATGTGTATTTGTGTTTATTAGTGATTTTAAAGTAATTATTTATGTATTTACATATTTATGCTTTTCGTCAAACATTAAATTAGAAACCCGCTGATTTAGCACTATAGACATTAATATACACGGTTGTGTGGTAATTAATAACTGATTTAAAACAGAAAAAAACAGAGTATTATATAAAAGTTAGGTTGTGCAAAAACGCATGCGTCTAAGCAAAACTTGTCTCAACAACACTCCCCTACATAAATGCAGCTGACAGCAGCGCGCGCTCCTCCTCTGTCACATGTGCACAGCTGCGTGACGCGCGTCGGCCATTTTGAGTTGTTTGTTCAGCGAGGAGCGCTTGTTATTTTCCAGACAAACGCAGATCAAAGTCCGCAACAGCCGAAAGAGTCGCTCGAAAGACATTTCACCCTTTCCTTCCATCATTATGGGTCCACCGCGATGCAGATCCCGCCGTCTGTTACCTGAGAGAACGGAGGATTTCGGTCGGTTTGTCAGTTTATCTTGACATGGCATATACGGGTGTGTGACGACTGTAGAAAAGCTCGAAAACAAACGGGAGACCATCAAGCTAAACCTCCGTCGAGAATCGATCATCCGGGACGGGTTTTTTTTGCACGGAGGTCGGTGTATTGAGACGTGTTAGGATTGTTTTGCGGTACTTGCTCGGGTCGCGACGGGCTTGGAAAAAAACTCGAGAAAAAAATGAAGAGAAACAATAGTTAGCCAGTTAGCAAGCCACGCACCGAAGCCAAGTATCTGCTAGCATCGCGGAAACAAATTCGAAAACGGGCAAAAACAAAATGTAACAGTCGGTTTATGGATCAATACTAGCTTTTGAATGCTCTCGTAGATTTCATACTAGATATAAAAGAGATGTAGCTCCCTTCAGCCAGGTTATCAGTCGGTTGTTGTGTGTGTATTCAGCTTAGCTAGCATTAGTTTGCTAGCCAGCCACAAAATAAAAGCCTCACAATGAAACTCAACCGTGGCAGGAGAGCTCGTGGGCCCATTTTATGCCCTTAAACCCCAAGATGTCTAGCAAACTCTGCGTACTTACTCCGTGCCAAGATCTCATGGCATTTACATTTCTCTGCCATGGTTGTATTTCTCACCTGTCATTCAGATGTGCTTTTGTGAGACCGTTTATACAAAGACATGGATACAAGCAAGAATCAATCCTGGAAGAGACTTTGCAAAGTCAAATCTATTGGTCAGCTTTTTAGATAACTTCAAGTAAGATTTCTCTATCTAAATCCAGGGATCTGTCCCCTCACACATACACGGACGCACACAAATAAAATTGTCGGCATGGATTTTCAGTGTAGCAGGCATTTGTGTTTTCTGTCCTTTGTTCAGTGATACAATACAGATTCTCTTTTTAAAAAGGAATAATCAGGTCGTGTTATATAAGTGGTTTCTTTTAGTTTACCCTTAGCCTTGACTTGATTATTTTAAAAATGGTGTAACTCATCAAAACTTAGACAAGTGCAAACTTACTTGGCCCAAGTGCACTACCGATATCGATTAAAAATGACTTGATTTGATTATGGCTAACTTTAATTCGAATTAGTATGTAGTGCTTGGTAATAGCTTCTTTAGTTTTTAAAAGGGTTTGAAAACAAAATAGTCTACAGTCAAGACAATAAAAAGCGAAAGAAATAATAAAAAAAAGTCTGCGAAAGGAAAATAGTACTGTCTGTAAAAATGGGTGACCCAAATTCTCGACGGAATCAAACAAGAAACCGACTCCGTGCCCAGCTACGGAAGAAACGAGAATCTCTGGCTGATCAGTTCGACTTCAAGATCTACATTGCCTTTGTATTTAAGGAAAAGGTAAGTTGACTTAAACAGTATTAAACTGAGAGTTGGTTTGGAAAATGGACTGGCATTGTTCTAATATCTTACTTTTTTTGCAGAAAAAGAAGTCTGCACTTTTTGAAGTAGCTGAGGTTGTACCTGTGATGACCAACAACTATGAGGAAAATATCCTTAAAGGTGTGAAGGATTCGAGCTACTCCTTGGAGAGTTCTTTAGAGCTTCTCCAGAAGGATGTGGTGCAGTTACACGCGCTGCGTTACCAGTCGATGCGTAGAGTAAGTGTCCACACAATACCAAGCACTTTCAACATGGGCAGTTGAAGATTAAACTGCCATCGTAATTGTTTGTTATCTAACTGCACCATGTCATGTCATTTGAGGTCATTTGGTTTCTAAATTTGTCCAGGATGTGATAGGTTGTACCCAGGAGATGGACTTTATCCTCTGGCCCCGCAACGATATTGAGAAAGTTGTCTGTCTCCTGTTCTCCAGATGGAAAGGGGCTGAACATGAACCATTCAGGCCTGTTCAGGTATGTGTATCTAATACTTGTTAAAAGTTTGAACAAGCAATAAATATTCACACTAGTGCTAAATAAATTGACAAATGAATAGTGTAGGGTTTAATCACATTCTAAGTGGTTATACTTTGGAACTTTCCACAGGCCAAGTTCGAGTTTCATCATGGAGACTATGAAAAGCAGTTTTTGCATGCTGTAGGCCGGAAGGACAAGGCTGGGATGGTTTTGAACAACCCCAATCAGTCTGTCTTTCTCTTCATGGACAGACAGCACTTACAGGTTGGTCAAGCAAAACATGAATCATACATAGTCAATGGATAATTTATTGTTAATACGTTTGAATATCAGCTCATTCTGAATCAGGGCTTGACACGTCTGACATGTTTTTTGACTTGCCTAACAGAACAAGCAGCCTGATAAAAATGTCAGTAATAAAAAAATAACAAGGGAAGCACCAAAACTTTAGTAAGACTTTTGTAAAGTTGTGTCAGTTGGGGCTTACAAGTTTTTCTTTGTGAAATCAAAATCAAAATGCATGAATGTAACAGAACACACACATTCACTAAAAATACTGTAATGAAATTTCACGTTGTTGTGATTTTATATTTATAAAACAACCAAGAGTGGTGTTTTATGGACTAGCATTTAGCTGACATGGCACTGAATAAAAAATGATCATCGTGGACAATTTTTAAGATTTTGACTTAAAATGATACAAAAAAAAAAACCTTCACAAAGGCAAAATTGCAATAAAAATGGGTACATTAGCGCAGTTTTGTTTTAAAATGGCTATTTAAAACAATAATGTTTCAGGTCCAGACCGGTTTCTTTACTGCATTTTAGTCTCCATCCACACTATACAGCTTAAACCTACATAAAAATATACATATAACCCATAAAATGGCCATTCACTACTAGACATGCACAGATTTTGCCAGCATCTGTATATGCTGTATACTGGTTGTATAATGGTCATATGAGAGGGGCTTGACGAATCAGAGAATGATACAATAGTCCAAAAGACCTGCGGTCCATTCTTCGAACGTTGCTTAAATGATCTAAGATGATTTGGCAGATCCTGGATCTTTTAATCTCGATAACTGGCTAATTTGGTTCTTCCAAGTTCGCGAATCAGATAAAAATGTCTGGATGAACTGATCTGAGATCGCTGCGTGTGTTGTGAAGGACAGATCTATTGATCCTCGAAATCATGATCAGCAATGCAACGATTGGCTGACGGCAAGCAGCGTAATGACGTCATTTGAGTAATATTCAATTATTCATGTGAGCAAAATGACATAAAATTACAAAACGGTTTGTTAAATATGACACAAATTGTTGTGAGCTGCAGGCTTTACACTTTCATGTGTAAAGAGTATTCATCATGTATTTCAGTGCATATCAATGTATTTAGTTCTACATTTAGATAATTTTCTTTATTATAGTAGCCTATAGGCCTACTCAAGTTTATTTAAAAAAATATATTTACTATTTTCCCAAGTGTATAGAACTACTGTTAGAAATTATCAGCATTTGGTACATACTTTCAGTATTATCTTTGCTTGAACTGACCCGATCTAATCCTGTTTATATGAAATGAGCCTGCTCCCTAGCAGGTTTGAGCTACCAGAACTGTTGCTATGACAACAAGTCTCAGATGAGTTTTGAAGAACAAAACAATCCTGCATCGTGTCATTCTCCAAATCCAGCTAACTGGGTAATCCACGTACGAAGAACAGACCCCAGTCATAAAGTGATTGTGGATTGCCGTGTCTGTTTTTAATAGTCTGTATTTTAATTTGTCTTTACTGATCCAGAATACCATTGTTTTCAAACTAAAACAGGGTGTTTGGTGTTTTTAAAAGGCCCCATTTCAGTGGACTCTTATCCTCACTAAACTAATGCTTTAAAAAGCGTAAACGCACTAGTGTGAATGGCACCTTATTCTCAAGCCCTGCTGAAACATGTTGCTAAACTTGCATTATTCTAATATTTACAAAACACTTAAGGTATTTATAGATTCTGTTGTTGTTCTGTCAATACGAAAATGAAATAATCCAATAATACATGTTTGGCTTATTCAGTAATGACCGTAAATTGCATATTGGTTAATTTGTAACTAAGACCATTTCAATGTGGTGATGTCATTGGCCCATGAACATTTCCTGCTTGTTGTCAAAGTATTTTATAACTGTAACAAGAGGCAATTTAACCATACATTCATGTTAAAACCGCTATCATAACATTATTTATCAGTATGTGGAACTTTTTGCATTCTCAGAAGCTATGGAAATTAAAAATGTTAAACAGGAAATACGTAAGGACCGTTGTCATTGTTTACATCCGTCAACATGGTCTATACACATCGTAACCCCCAAATATTTCGGCATTATGTAGTATTTAATTACAACTCATTTTTAAATGTTTATTTTTTGTTTTTTCCACAGACTCCAAAAACCAAGCTCACAGTTTTCAAGTTGTGCAGCCTCTGTCTCTACCTGCCACAGGACCAGCTCACCTGTTGGGGGGTGGGAGACATCGAGGACCACCTCCGTCCATACATGCCTGACTAGGAGAAACGCTCGGAAGACACCCCTCAAGGCCTCGAAGCAAGTTGTCCTTATCTACACATCCCTCAGTTGAATAGAATTGAACTTGTGCTTGGAACTCTCCTTTTTGTTAACCACTCATTTTCATCTTGAGATTAATTTAGCTCCTTTTCCTGTTTTTTTATTTTTTTTTATTTGTTCTTGTTTCCGTTTTTTGTTTCATTTTAAATCCCTCCCCAAACAATCTTGGTTTGGCTCATCCCATCTCCCCCCTCTCTTTGATCAGTTTTTATTTTGAATCTGCATGAACATTGATTTTGAGTGGTTGTTCTCTTGGAGCCGCACCGTCAACAATACCAGTCACTGAAGGAACTCTTTACATTAAGAAAAACCAAAAAAATGAGAATACACAATGACAGAAGTCTCTCACACGAGTTGGACTGGCTTTAACATCACTGTCATGAGGGATAGTTAAGATGTCTCTTATATTGAGTAGGGATTTCATGAGTAACGACAATCGGTGACAGAGGACAAAAGAGCCTGGGTTGTCTTCCAAGGCTTTTTAAAAATATTTCAAGGCGAATACTTAATTCATTTGGTGTAGGCATTGCATCTCATTCAGTTTCTGCCTTAGTTTTTGCTGGACATTTGTTTAATTTGATTGTCATTCCTTGCCTATATTATGTTTTCTCATTTCTGGAGGAGTTGTGCCTGATGGGGACGGAGGTGCAGTGTTTGATTTTTATATCCTAGACATAAACTGTCTGTTGGAGAATTCTGATGCTGTGTTTTTCTTGGGATGCTAATTGTCAACAGTCGAGCTATTCATGCACTATATACATAAGAGCTACTGATACCAGATGTAAACATTGGTGGTGGGTTATGTGATGGGAGACTGATGCTTTTTACCTAATGAGAAATTTCGATTGGAGAAACTTGAAATGGATCATTAAGGATTAGTTTTTTCTTTTTTTATAGACCACCCTGTTCTTAGAGTACTAAATATTGCAGTGCTTGGGACTTGGTATCTGTAAGCCATCCTTTTCGGTTCATATGGCATAAAGTCTTTAATTTTTCTTCCCTCCCTTTTGAAATTCTAAGTTCACGTTGAAGGGGAAAGTGGGTCTTTTGTCTTTATTTTGATGTACCCATTGTTTAAATAATTCTGTTAAAATAAACACTGCTGAACATATCCTAACACGGTGTAACATAATTTGATGCCAGACTTTATTACGTAGCATAAAGACAGACATAATTTATGGGGTATGGACTCAATTAGCTGCCGAGGTGTTTTGTGTGTCTTCCCTGAGCGATGAGTTTTCCGTTGGCCTTGTTGGTGAGATCTACTGTTGCGAATGCCAAAGTCCGTCCTTGTTTTAAAACCTGTGCAGTGATCAGAATGTCTTCTCCAATTTTAGCCGCATTCATATATCTGTTCAAATCAAAACAAATGAAAGAAAATGAGACCCATTTTTCACATTATTTTACTTTAAATCCAAGTAAAATGTCTGCATTTCTCTAGACAGACATCATTGAAAGGCTTCGCTGCAAAAAAAATCATTCAACATTTGTACCATTACTAGCAAGGGGAAGGAATACAATGGGATATATACACAGCTAGTGTTTTTCAGCCAATGATGAATGTCCAGTGAGAGCTTTATGTGACTATTTTCAATTTTATAAGGTTCCTTTTACAGCATCAGTATTATGCAATTCAAATATAATCAGATAAATAGACATGAGCATATATTTGGTTGTCAAAGCATTAAAATGAAACAAAAGAGCGTATAAACGCAGGCGCTGTCATTACCAGCAGGCTAGTGCAGAAATTCCATTGAAAATACTGGGGTAAAATTAATTTCCATATTTTAAAGACATGGCTGGGGAACGTAGGATTTAATGGAGTGTTTCTTGTTTGGTCTGATAACTACTTTTTATTGTATCTCAGCCAGGCAGTGAAGATAGATGTTTTTTTTTAAGAATCGCAGCGATTTTTGTATGGGATGACGATTAACTGGAAGCCCTGGCGCTGGCTGACTGAAATTAAAAGTCTGTGTGCATATACCCCATTAAAAACCTAGTATAAGAATATCTAAATTTAAACAGTACAATACCACTATACAATAAATCTAATTAATAATAGCAATGTAGTTCCAAATCACTATTTTGAGATTCGAATTACGATTACAATTGTTCTTTTGGTTCAAGCTGAAAAATCATACATGTAGTTATGGATTGCTTAGCATTTACACTAAATAAAAAATGTAAATAATCTGGCGCTTTTTTGATACTGAAATTACCACTATATATAATTGAACTTGATTAAATTTCTTGCATACAGTTTTATTCGTATACTTCTATTTTTATAAAATATAACTTGTCAACGGGCAACTATTAAAAATGCATTTATTAGTGAATAATTCAAGAGATTTTTCAAAAATGCTATCTTTAAACCAGTAATGGAATGTGAATCATTGGGAGAAGCTCAATATCTCTTCTAAACAAACAAAGAAATAGAGACTCTCAGCTCATCCAGAACCGTGCAGCTCTAGGTCCTTTATATAAGATTCATCCAATCTAGCACCATACACTATCGCTCCAAATTAGTAAATTAACCCGGAAATTAGGAATGTACACAGGGTGTCTGCTGAGTCTTACATTTTAAAAACACAATTTTAGGTCTTAAATTAGCTGATATATTGTCTTGTAGGTCTTAAATCATTTGCAGCTGGAAGGGCATGCCCTGCGTAAAACATACCAGAGTAGTTGTGGCAGTTCAGGCAATCGGACTAAGTCGAAGAAAAGTGAATGAATGTAAAGCTACCCAATCAATCCAACACTCATCCAATCTACAACAATACATCTCAATCAAACATTTTGCCTACCTATATTCATAACCAATATTATAACAATCTGTTGTGCATTCATTTAGTTTTTAAAGAGTTTTTCTATACAGCTAGGGCCTGCTTCTTTTGACAGATTATTTTAAATATATAAGTAATATAAAATACAAGAAATAACTAATTAGAATTAGTTTTTTGATGGCGCAAGTACATCTTTTTTCTGATTGGCCATTAAAAAAAATCCTTGGCTAATAGTCCTGTATAAATCTGAATTTTCATTCTTCGTGGTCTTAAAAAGTCTTAGATTTAACTTTGTGAAACCTGCAGAAACCCTGGTACAGAGAGTATTAAATGGTAAACCTGAGTAAATTATGATGACAAGTGTGAAATGTGAAGCAAAACAACCCAGGGTTCAGTTTACCCCAGGGTTACATTCAGAGTGCGCGAACAGCCCTTTTTATGCTTTAGTAAAATTAGTACTTCAACTCTCAAATCTATGACGTCCACATTTATTTTTAGTTTTAATATAACTACTGTAAGTAAACATACTCTTTATTAATATCATTAAGCTATATTCCAATTCTGGATAGTTGTTGGTGAGTGTATAACTAATGATATATTGCCCAGGTCATCCCTGCACATGTGACAGCAGCAGAGATACAGTATTCCTGTACAGTGAGACAGACTCACGTTATGTTCATGTCCACACTGACTCCAGGAGCTCCTCTCTCACTGTACATGATGGCCATGGTGGAGATCATGTCCACGAGCGTGGCTGTCATTCCTCCGTGAAGAGTTCCTCCTCTGTTCGTGTGCTGCTCCTCCACCTTCATCTCACACACCACCTTACCAGGAGCCGCAGACAAAACCTCCACCTGCTCACAATACCATCTCAATATCACTGTCTGGTCTGACTGGACTCTCAAGGAGAACCACAAACACTCACCTTACTTAAAACCCGGTCAAACCCAGGACTGTCCGCCATCGCTCTGAAGATCTGTTTGACTGTGTTTAGCGTTAATGAAGCCATTACTAGATTACTACTAAGTAACAAAACACAGAGAAGGACAAGTTCACGATTGTAGACCGCTTGAAAGGTGGCCCATGTTATACAAAATAAGAGTTTTTTTTTCGTCTTTGGAGCCCTTAATTAAAAATAACCATCTCTTATCATAGACAATAAACGTGTATACAAGTGTTTTAAAATTGCACTGCGTTCTTCTCAAACAAATTTGAAATTTCTAAGTGATTTGTAAGATGACATAACCATTCGGCTCTTAATTTGAAATAAGGGATCTTTTCATTCATTCGTCGGAATCGGATCTTTGTAACGAACCTGCTGAACCGGTATACGAAACGGTCTGAATCAATCGGTGATATAGAAAATCGATAATGTGACGGTGTTAGCGGATAATAGCACTTGAATTAAATAACTTTTTTCACGAAGGTCATAAGTATCGTCTTATTTATTCATCATTTTTTAACATCATTTCTACAATAAACCGAACTGAAAAACAATGTGAATAACACACATTATTCGTGCATAGAAAATGTTGTATATTATCTCGATTGGCTATGCACCAGAATAATAGGTAACGCTATGAAAAGAATCACAGAATCGTTTTACTGTTCAAAAGAATCGAGTCTTTCAGTACTTCAGTTAAATTCTTCCGGAAAGCCTCTACTTGAACAACAATTTAGCAGAAACTCTACGAGCACCCTTTTGTGTGTGAAAATCAAACAAATAATACTTTCAGAATTTATACAATTTATTAGTTTCTAATTTATAGTGAATTTGAAGCAAGCCCAGAAGCTGTAAGCATATGTAAATTGAGATATTTTCTCAGTATTTTCACTGTTTCCACCCGGAATATTTTTTTGGCTGTACGCGCTCATATCCCGCCGTTATATTGAACTGTGAACATGTCCAACACTGTTTTGTCAGGTAATCACACCGATCTACAAATGTCTGCTCTGGAGGAATCCAGAACGAGTCTTTGTGATCAGTTTGCTTTTGTATCTGGATCGGACAGCGCTGTGGCACAGTGCTATCTAGCAGAAAATGAGTGGGATATGGAGGTTTGTCAGAAGTTACTTACTTTATTCCTCTTATCAACCCAGTTTATGGTTGAAAAATTGAGTAAAGAGTTTCCATATGTAAAACCTTTGCTGTTTTAATAATTGTGGATGTGTATTTTGCCAGAGAGCTTTGAACTCTTTTTTCGAGGCTCATATGGATTCAGTCTTTGATGAGTATGCAGAGAAAACTGAAGTGACTGGGAATAAGAGGAAAGATGTGAATTCTTCCGACACTGTTGAAGCTTCAGGGACGAAGAAGAAATTAAAGACGGACCAGACGGATTGGTAATGTTTTCTCCTTATTTATTTGTTATTAAACACTGCATTTGCTGTGAATGAAAGTAATAGATTAAAAATTCATTATAAAATAAACTAAGCATTAAAATAATACAATTAGAGTGTGTCATGTTTAAGTTTAAAATGTAAAACATGTTTTGACTGTTATTTACAGAAGTGATGCACTAAGTGGTATTCTGTGTAACGTCATGTCAACACCTTAGAATTAAAAGGTTCAATCTGCATTAAATGATTTTGAGATATTGAGCTTCAAAGTTTTTGCATTCCATATAACAAGCAATATGTGTGTAACAGTTCTCTTTCATACGTTAACATGACAGAAACCCTAAATGTACTTTAAATGTAAAGGTATCAAAATTCTCTAAAATTTGCAAATTGGTGTAAAACAAAGAGGGCAAATGCAGAAAGAACCTTAGACTAAAAATTCATTTTCCACTTGGGATTATAAGGTTCTATCTGGCACAGCGTTCATTGAAGCATCACTTTTCAACAAATACAACCAGTCTGCTTATTAATTTAATTAAAAAATAAATCAAAATTGGTGTTGTAACAATATGTTGATGTTGGAGGAAGTACAATTTTTGCTTTTATTTTAAACATTTATTTAATGTTTTAGGATGAATATTTTTTCTTGTTCAAATTAAGCAAAAGGCTGTGCTGAATATTTTGTCCAGTGCAGATGTTAATTTTATGTACCGGTAATTAATATGGTCATATTTATTGACTTTTATGCTTTATATGAATGGTTGAATTTTATTTGTTGAATTGTATGCCTTAAAAAATTCAATTAAATATTTGCCCTTCAAGGCTTCATATCAAATTTAAAGACTTTAAAAGAAAACAGTCAATGAGCAAATGAGTTTAATAAACACTGAAAATGTTTCACTGACTATCTATACACAAATAAAATTATTTCACATTTAATATAGGACATTTTTTTAACATTGTAAAAGTTAACATTTCATCTCAATGTCAAAAAACACTTCTAAATCATCACATTTACACACATCTTTTCAGTTTTCTTCTAAATTTTGTGTGGTGTGGCATTAATTAGTCGACTCTGATTTTGTTTCTTTCTGGTCTTTCTCGCTGTCAATGGAGCAGTACGGCGGAATGACAAAGCAAGCTGACCCTGATTGCTCCTCGTGCGTGCATTCAAGATGCTGATTGGCTCACAGAAAGAACCTTATAGAGCCAAGCTAGAGATTGACTTTGTAGATAAAACCTTTTTGTTTTTTAAATAAAAAGTCTTACAATGTAAACAACTTATCAAAAATCACATAATGTAAAAAAAGTTGTCAATTAATAAGAAAATGTAAATAATTAAATTTTGACACAAATGTCAGATTGAACCTTATAATTCTAAGGGGACGATATATCAATAAATACTGAGGTAAAGTTTGTTTTAAGTTGCACATTTGTTCATTTTTATATTCTCTAAATTGATCACCATGCTAATTTGAATATTTGGTCTGAAATCGCATGCAAGTATGACTTCAAAACAACATTAGCACCATTAAATTGACTGAACAATGTTGTACTTTGATAGTCAGTCATTTAGAATTCGTTAAGCATGATTTTCTGAAATAATATTAAGGAGAAAGTCTGAATGTGGGAATATAAAACCAACTTTATCTCAATTCAATAAATCCTGTCATGCATATTTAGAACAAAAATCCATAATGACACATTAAAAGACTTACTTTTATCCCTACTTGAAAGGATAGTTTACTGAAAAATGACATTTCTGTTGTTGTTTACACACCCTTTAACTGTTACTTTACTTGAGTTGCTTTCTTCTAGTGAAAACAAAGGAAATTATTTTGAAGATTGCTGATTATTGGTGTCTGTTGATTCCATAGTGTGTTATTCTTACTATGGAAAGGGTATCATCAACCTGCTGTTTTCAAAATGTCCCCATTTGTCTTCAACAGAAGAAAGAAACTCATTATTCTGCCCTCACTCCGGTGTCTCACTTCCGTGAACTAGACAGACAGAAAAACTCTTTCCAACACGTGAAATTGTGGGAGAATGCTGCTTTATTCCATGCCACATTGAGTATGTTAAAACAGAGTGAAACTATGTGAAAAGATATGTACATACAATGAGCTATACTTATCTATGTACATAACATTAATATCTGAGTTAGAATGTAAATACAAACACATAATACACTTACAGACATTGCTTCTACAGATGATCACAGGATGCGTGGATTGTAAGTGTCTTCTTGTAAGGTGTTCTTTTTAAATGAGGCAATAAACTGATTATAACTGTCATAATGTTTCTATAGCAACAATAATTTAAAAGAAGCTCAATGACCAGGCATTATCTTATGGTTTCTAAATATTAATATTTATTAGATGATCAAGCACACTCATAAAGTCATGTACATATATCCTGTCACCCATATTTTGAAATGTTATTTTCATTATAAATTCACTTTTGTAAATTTAATTTGATTCAGACACCAAAATGTGATCTCATATTTGACCCAGTTTTACTTTTTGTGTGTTTGTGCAGCATTGACTTGACAGCAGAGGAGCCCACCTGCTCTATCAGTGTAAACTCTAAAGAAAACCAAGGTGAAAATGGCGTAACCAAATCTGAAACGGAGGACAGCAAGCTCTCCGTCATCAGCTGGAATGTGGACGGTTTGGACACATTAAATCTAGCAGATCGTGCCAGGGGCTTGTGCTCATATCTAGCTCTGTGAGTTGTTTACAGATATCCTTCCTTATTGTCTCATACATAAAATGGAGTTTTGCTTAGAATACCTTTACACTTGGCAGGTTTGGATCAGTTAAAGCAAATCTGGTGCAATTTCTCAGTTGGGGAAGTTTGTCTGAAGTGTGAACACTGACATGGAAACATTGGTGCATACCAAATAAGTGAACTGAGATCACTGAAGAAAAAAACATGGGCCTCAGGCCACTTCTAAATGAACTCTGGTGTAGTTTGACTGAAATGTGAACACAACACGGACCAAATACATGTAAACAAACCAAAAACAGGACAATTTTCAGCTATTAAAGTACCGAATGCTCATTCATACTTGTTTTTACAGTATTTAGTGCAGGATTTTTTTTGGTCCAGACTAAATGAGCCAAGAAAACCGAACTACTGGTGTGAATTCATCCTAAGTTTCTATTTATCTGTTCTTTTTTTGTAGATACACACCAGATGTGGTTTTCCTTCAAGAGCTCATTCCACCTTATGTTCAGTATCTTAAGAAACGTGCCGTCAGCTACTTGTTTTTTGAAGGTAAGAGAACATTCTCTGCTCAATGAAGTTTTTTTTATGCACAATGAGTTTGAGTTTTTTTTTTTTTTTTTTTTTTTTTTTTTTGCCATTATAGGGAGCGATGATGGATACTTCACCGGGATAATGTTGAGAAAATCAAGAGTGAAATTTTTGGAAAGTGAGATCATCTGTTTTCCTACAACACAAATGATGAGAAATCTGCTAATTGCTCAGGTGAGTTTATGGTGTTATTTAGACACCACAGGTTCATTTCTTAATTTAATCAGAGCTTAACTATTTATTCCAAAAAATACATAAAAAATTGAAATAATGTGATTTTGTTTTTATTACAATCAAAAAACAGATATTTATTAGAATTTATTTATTTTCCTTTGATAACAAGTCATTAATCCAGTCTTTAGTGTCACATGGTCCTTCAGAAATCATCATAATATCATCATTATATGCTGATATGGTGCTCATAACATTTCTGTTTATTACTAAAGTTCAAAACAGTTGTGCTTCTTAAAGGGTTAGTTCACCCAAAAATGAAAATTCTGTTATTAATTTATACTCCATAGACAACAAGGCTCTCAAGTCCTCAAAACAGACCATATGCCTTCAGTGCTTCAATCTGAATATTATCAAGCTATGAGTATACATGTGTGTGCACCATAAAACAAAAAAAGAACTACTCAACAGTTTAGTTCCCTCAGTGTCAGTACCCAGATAACTCTGGCCCAGATTTGGCATAAATCTGGCACAGCAGGCATTCATCCTGCACTGGCATACAGCATGTGGGCCAAACATGGCCCTGGTTTGGCAGAGGTGGCACCGTCTTTTAAGGCGGCACACAATACTTGGGCCAGATGTAATATGTAGTATTTGGTTCAGATGTTAATAATTGTGGGCCATGTAAGTTTGGCCTATCTTGACCCGCATTTAAAATACACTTTTATTATTTTCAAATAAATAAAAAAAAGTCAGGTTGCTTTGAGAAAAAGCCCACCTAAAGAGCAATGATTCATGGGTTTATCAATTTCATTTTAGTTTTGACACACCAACATATATGGCCCAGTTAAGGCTCAGTTATGGGTTTTTAACTTGGCTGAGACGTGTCCCAGATATGGTCCATGTTTGGCCCTTGTCTGGAAGCCAGACTTAGTCCAGTCATGTACCATAATTCACTGCGGCATGTGGACAAAGCAAAGAATGATTGTGTGTGCCAGAGCTAAGCCAGAGATGTTTTGCTATGTGGGTATATTGTGCATATTTATGAGCACTATGCAGTGACGTATAACATATAGTAATAACCTAATTTTAACTAACGCTTTAATATATATATATATATTTATTTATATATTTATAGTGTGTGAACTGAGATTTCTTTTGAGGATTCTTTAACAAATCTTTTGAAACTTCTTCAGTGTCTGCACTGTCACTTGTGATCAATATAATGTTATGGAATAGCTAAAAAAACAATTGTTTCTTTATCAAAAATGATACTTACTCCAAACATTTGAATGGTAGTGAATGTATACATAGCCTTTGTTTTGTAGGTTGTTGTGCACACGTTAATTTCTCCTTCTATTTTATTTTTTATTTTTGACCGTTTCATTATTTAAGGTGACTTTCTCAGGTCAGAAGCTATACTTGATGACGTCTCATTTAGAGAGCTGTAAAAACCAATCCCAGGAGAGAACGAATCAATTGCGGGTTGTGCTTCAAAAGATTAAGGAAGCGCCAGAAGATGCCATTGTCATTTTTGCAGGCGACACCAATCTCAGAGATGCAGAGGTAAATTACAGTCTGTAATGTTTACATTAATGGACGAAATCAGTGAATATGCTTAATAAATGGCTTTTTCACACCTATTTGGATACCTTAAAATATGACAAAGCAGTGGCCTCGACATATAAACCTGTCTGATTTTGACTGTATTTTGAATTACAAAATAAAACCACAAAACAAACCACAGACGACTCCAGATTCACAGTATGTTTGCTGGACTAACAGTGACAGTATCTCCAAATACAGGTGAAGTCAAAATGATTAGCTGTTTTTTTCATGTGGAGAAAGTCTTATTTGTTTTATTTCAGTTAGAATAAAAGCAGCTTTTAATTTTTTAAAATCCATTTTAAGGTCAATATTATTAGCCCTCATAAGCAATATTTTTTTTCGATTGTCTGCAGAACAAACCACTGTTATACAATGACTTGCCTAATCACCCTAACTTGCCTAGTTAACCTAGTTAAGCCTTTAAATCTCACTTTAAGCTGAATACTAGCATCTTGAAAAATATCTAGTCAAATATTATTTACTGTCATCATGGCAAAGATAAAATAAATCAGTTATTAGAGATGAGTTATTAAAACTATTATGTTTAGAAATGTGTTGAAAAACTCTTCTCTCCGTTACACAGAAATTGGGGAATAACATATACAGAGGGCCTAATAATTCTGACTTCAACTGTATAATAAAGAAATGAACGTGACTATCATTTCCTAAGATTGTTTGTGTGTGTGTAGGTGGCCAATGTTGGAGGTTTGCCTGCAGGTGTGTGTGATGTGTGGGAACAGCTGGGCAAACAGGAACACTGCAGGTACACCTGGGACACCAAAGCCAACTGCAATAAGACTGTGCCTTACGTCAGCAGATGTCGCTTCGACCGCATATTCCTGAGGTCTGCTAAAACCGGCCCAACGGTCACTCCTGACCACATGGCCTTGGTCGGAATGGAGAAACTGGACTGCGGTCGTTATACCAGTGATCACTGGGGTATTTACTGCACTTTCAACACATGAAATACAAAAATGGCCTTCTGTCAAGAGGAGTTGGCTTTATAGAGTGTTTGTGCTCAAATCAAAAATAGTTTGAGAGTGCCTTCGGATAGACAGATACTTGACTGAATATAAAATACTGCATTAGAGAATATGAAGAAATGGTTGTATCCTATTTCACACCATCTTTCCAGATAATCCTATATCTTTCATTTAACGTCAAAAATGAAGTGTTTATTGAATTGAAATGCTTTTATTTTAATAAATGTGGTTTGTTGTGGTAACTGTGGTACAGGTTGTGTTCTATATTTTACCACAAGTGGTCAGTATTTCCCAAACATTATGGCTCTTTACGTAAAGATGCTTTTGATGGTCATTGTAATGGAGGCAGTGTATTGATCCTTTTTCTTGCACCAGAAAATGCCACTGTCATTTAGTTCAGGCGATACCAATCTCAGAGACGCAACGGTAAATTACAGACTGTAATATTTACATTATGGGCTAAATCAGTTTGAAAATATAGGTTTGAAATATAAACCTGTCTGATTTTGACTGTATTTTGAATTACGATAGAAAACAACAACAAAGCAAACCACAGAAGACTCCAGATTCTCTGATGTGAACATTATGTTTTGAAACACTAGACCAGGGGTGTCTAAACTCGGTCCTGGAGGGCTGGTTTCCTGCATAGTTTAGCTGCAACTTCCTTCAACACGCCTGCCTGGAGCTTTCTAGTGTACGAGCTTGATCAGCTAGTTCAGGTGTGTTTAATTGGGAGTTAGAACAAAAATATGTAGGACACCGGCCCTCCAGGACTGAGTTTGGGCAGCCCTGCACTAGAGTAAAGGGGTTTACACCAAAAGCAGCACCATGCAGTTTAGAATTCTAAACATGGGTTTCTATCAGGATACACACACCGGCGCCGCAAGTCGGCTGCACCCAGCCACGGCTCAGGACACTGTTTATATTTCTGTTACGCCACAGAGCGCCATCTGATTAGTTTCATTTTAAATAGCATGCGAATGTGCGCGTCTGGTGTGCGATACTTTTAACTGTCATGTGCGTGCCGTGTTGTGGCGCTGAGCGGCGCATCCGATGTGTGACGCCCTTAACAGTGACAGTAGCTGCAAGTACAGGAGCAGTCTAATGTTTACATTTCTGGATGAAATCAGTGAATATGCTTAATAAATGGCTTTTTCACACCTATTTGGATACCTTAAAAAATGACAAAGCAGTGGCCTCGACATATACTGTAAACCTGTCTGATTTTCACTGTATTTTGAATTACAAAATAAAACCACAAAACAAACCACAGACGACTCCAGATTCACAGTATGTTTGCTGGACTAACAGTGACAGTATCTCCAAATACAGGTGAAGTCAAAATGATTAGCCCTCCTGTGAATTTTGTTTTCTTTTTCAAATATTTCCCAAATGATATTTAACAGAGCAAGGAATTTTTGACAGTATTTCCCATAATATTTTTTCTTCTTTTTTTCTACAAACAAATTACAGAAACTTAGTTTAGTCTTCACAAACTACATACAATCTCACTTCTTTACATCTAGAAAGAAATCATATTACATTTTGCAAGCTCATATGGTGCTTTTTGAATATAAAGTATTGAAATCAGTACTTCACTCTTAGCAATTTTGTTTTCTCAAATGTTACTGTCATTGAAGAGTTTGAAATATGACACCTGATGTGCAACAACAAAAGCATATTTTTAAAAGAAAATCGTTTTTGTGCATTATGACTAATCAAGCTATAGAGACGCTATTACATATCCCTTTTTTTTTTTATACCTAAAATGCTAACGTTAAAATCAAAAGTGGTTTTGCTTTTTCAATGTAGTAATGTAGTCTCAAAACGTTTTGTAATGTATAGTCTTTGCCACATGTCTACAAGATTTTGGGATTGAGTTTTGTTGGTAAACATATAATATATGCCAAAAAATGAATTAGTTTTCATTTACAAGTATAAAATTAACTTATTTTGTTTTAAAATGGAAAATATTATATCGTAATGTACATTTTCATATACTGGGACATATATTTTAAGCAATCATTCATTATAAAGTGAAAAGAATTTAATTATAGAATTAAGCAATATCATCTGAATTGATGGAAATGTGAATGTTGAAAAGTACAGATAGGTTTTAATCCATTTTGCCATTTCTTCTTGAAAAGAGTTCAGTGGTAATAGCTTTAATTTTCACCATGATAATGGTCTGCTAATTGCAGTGAAATCCTATTTGTAGAAAGAAAACAGCTGATGAAACATAGGTAGTGATAAAGTGGCCTCCACAGGGTCCAGACCTGTATATTATAGAGTCTGTATAAGATCACCTAGACAGAAAAAGAAAGATATGACACTCTTAACCTAAGAAGAACTCTGAAAAGAAGCCTGATAGTACACAGCACATTATTTCAGAATCTGTTTGTACATATTTCCTTCTTTTTGTTTTTAATAAAGACTGATTGATTATATATTGTGCCAAAGTCTTCGGCCAGGAAAGCTGATATAGTGCTTAGGACTTTTGCTTAGTATGTACTTTATAACATGCTATATATGGTAATTTGCATGATTTATTAATTAATAAATACTTGCCGATTACATATGATCTTAGTTGGAAAATATTTATAAGTTAATCACTAATATAGGTTATGATTATAAATAACAGCTATAAATAATAGCTATGATAATAATAACAGCTTATAAATAACAGGTATTAAAATAGCAGTACACAGCTTTTGAATGCATTATGAGGAATACAAAATTGTAACAAAATATACATTAGCTATTAGAATTTTCACTGATTCCCAAACAGAAGCATGCCATTAGCAGATAAATGTTACAAACAAGTATAAATGTGTTCCTCTTCTGATGCTGAAACTTCTCAGACCTGATTTATCTACTTGTTTAGAAAGGAAATGATTAGTCAGTTCTCTCCTCTGCCCTAAATCAGTGGAGTGTCAAGACGGCAGCTGCTGTCTCGAGCAGGACACACACGTGACTCCAGACAACCTTGAAAGACACCCCACTGCCAAGGCTAATAAACCTTTCGCTTGGTCAGATGAGTAAATATCGTATCTAAACCAGGTCAGACTGCCACAGATCTGCCCTCGGGTTTGTATGACTGTTCAGAGCGCAAACACACTCTCTAGTCTAGCATAACATACACTACCATTTAAATGGCTACTGATGTAATTGGTTTTGCTTGAACGTCCTGCTTTAGCTTATGCTTGCTTATAGACCATATGGAGTTGTTAGAGACTCTTGTTATCCTCCAATGAGATGCTTTGCAATGCTATTCCACTCAATAAGCATCAGTATTGTAGCACATTGAGTTGTTCTGACACATGGCCAGGAGCACATGCTATTCTAGGTGAAGGGGGAATAGTGGGACTATTTTTGAAATGGAAGAAATGTCAGTATACTAGATCACTTATGCAGCCGTTGATATCGTAACAGAGAGAATGTGATGTTGTTTGTTTGCTCAGCACTTCTACAGGAGGATTTTCCCCTGTGATCAAGGATGCGGTGAAGGTTACGGTCATGGAGAGGCTCCAGATGGGAGGAAAATCGGTACTGTTTTGGTGACTAATCCTCGATTCTAAGATTTAGTTTGAAGCGAATTGGATTTTTCACTTGATCTGCTAAAGATAATCTTACAAAAATTAACCATATTTTACTACAAATTATAGTCGAAGAATGTATTATGGTTATTGTAGCACCACAAATTACCCATGTTTTTGCTACACTAACGATGGGTTGACCATGTATTTATAGTGTGCTGTGATTTTATACAAGTAAAAAAAACTACCACACCTTTACTGCTAAAAACATGGTTAATTTTTGAAAGTGTGGGATTTTTTTGTGATTTTTCACTGTACAAGTTCACTCACTCCCCTCTTAAAATACACTCAACGACCACTTTATTAAGTACACCGTACTAGTACCGGGTTGGACCCTCTTTTGCCCTCACAACTGCCTTAATCCTTCGTGGCATACATTCAACAAGGTACTGGAAATATTCCTCAGAAATTTTAGTCCATATTGACATGATACTCTATTGGATTGAGATCTGGTGACTGTGAAGGGCCTTTGATACTTGGTACTAATGGACCGAAGTGAGCCAAGAAAATATCCCCCTTACTATTACACTACCACCACCAGCCTAAACTGTTGATACAAGGCAGGATAGATCCATGCTTTCATGTTGTAGACGCCAAATAGAAAATCCACGCGAACACTTGGAGAACATACCCGGTCGAGGCTCGAACCAACAACTTTCTTGCTGTGAGGCAACAGTGCTACCTACTGCACCGCTAAGGTAATAATCTGTTTGTCTAATCATTGTTCTATTACCTGATTTGATCATTCCTTTTCCCTCAACAAAAGCCAAGCCAAAGGATGTATTAGCAGGAAATCATTTAGCATAAATTGTTTACAGCACTTAATCTAAATTCAGATTTTTGATTTTGAAAATCATTTTAATTTTCCAAAACTTCTCAGTGCACTGTGAAAAATCTGTTAATTACTAGTTTCCATATTTTGTGTTTTCTGTCTTACAGTTGTGAATTGCATTATGGGATGTTGATCTTTGCTCTGTTGACTTTTGATTCAACTCTGCAGTTTAACAAAGTGACTTTTATTGACATTAAAGTAGTTTGAGACGAGACGTTTTTTAAAATAATATATAGAGAAATAAGTTTGTATAATAACAGAAAATGTACTAGCAGCTTATTACCAGGGTTTTGCAGCATAATATACAACACCATTCATACATTCGCTCATTTCCTTTGGCTTAGTCTATGTTTCAGAGGTTGCCACAGCGGAATGAACAGCCAACTATTTGTCATATGTTTTATACAGCAGATGCCCATCCAGATACAAGCCAGTACTGGGAAACACCCATACACTCTCGCATTCACACACGCACTCGTACACTACCGCCAATTTAGTTTATTCAATTCATCTACACCGCATATCTTTGAATTGTAGGGGAAACCGGAACACCAGGAGGAAACCCACGCCAACACAGGGCAGCAACCTTCTTGCTGTTAGGTGACAGTGCTAATCACAGAGCCGCCTACACAACACCAACACAGACAATATATCATTTCAAACTGTTAAAAATCTTTATAAAAGTCACTTTTTCCAACTTTTTAAGGCTAAGAGTAGTTGGAAGAAAGACCAATGTCCCATAATGCAGTGGGAAAAAAACATAAATCACAAAATACAGGAAAAACTGTCAATTTACTGATATTTTTTTACAGTGTGTGGCTGAGAGAAAATATTATAGAAATAGAATAATAGAAGCAAATAGAAAAATACTAAGAAATTGATAAAAGGTCAATTTAAAACACATTTAAGACACATGGTTAATCTCACAACACATGCAACAGAAACGTTCTGCTTGTCAAGAAAACGCTTGCATATAGACAAACAGTTAACACATTGGGAAAACATCTTCATCAATTTGGCAACAAACATGGATGCAAAGTCTCAACACACCTTCTCATTCCCTGTGGTCTACTAATACTCTCACGCTTCAACAGCCACCCTGTAGACTAAAATCAATGGGGGAGAGCGCCTTCTCTGTTTCTGAACGCAGGTTATGGAATGCTCTCCTTTATTCTGTAAGAAATGCTTCCACACTAGCTAGTTTAGTGAAGATGTTAAAAACTCATCTCTTTAAGACTGCATTTTTAGATTCTAATGTGTTTATATATTTATTGTATACTTGTATTTTATTGCATGTTTGATTTCTCTGTTGTTGTAGCGCTTTGGGTTTTAGAAAAGCGCATGATAAAATTTATTATTATTATTATTATTATTATTATTATTATTATTATTATTATTATTAAAACACTGTTAATAATATCCATAAATTTACAATTTTTTTCCGGCAGTTGGCCATTAAATTACAGAAATACGAGGTTGAATTACAGCAATTTACCAAAAATGTTAATTTAAAGAGCCCATATTATACATCAAATAGGGTCATATTTAGGTTGTAAGGGTCTCCAACAACAGTCTAATATGCATGCAAGGTCAAAAAACACTTTGATGGTCTTATAATTTGCATTTATTTTTACCTAATTATCCCAACGACTCCCATATGAATCGTTCAGCGATTCATTTGTTCCCAAACCCCTCCTCAGCGCGAAGCTAATCTGCGCTGATTGGACCGATGACAGCCTGCTGCGATTGGTCGACAGTGACAGGCTTCAGCACGAGACAGAGTGAAATGCCCAGCTGGTAATCAACTATATAAAAGTAGTCACAGTGCACACGCGCTTCATAGTGTAAGGCTTTTTTCACACACACACACACACACACAACCCTCCTCAGAAGAACTGGGGGAAGCGACGCGAGTCTCTCTCTCTCTCTCTCTCTCTCTCTCTCTCTCTCTCTCTCTCTCTCTCTCTCTCTCTCTCTCACACACACACACACACACACACACACACACACAACGCTCCTCAGAAAAACTAGGGAAAGCGACGCGAGTCTCTCTCTCTCTCTCACACACACACACACACACACACAACGCTCCTCAGAAGAACTAGGGAAAGCGACACGAGTCTCTCTCTCTCTCTCTCTCCCTCTCTCACACACACACAACGCTCCTCAGAAGAACTAGGGAAAGCGACGCGAGTCTCTCTCTCTCTCTCCCTCTCTCACACACACACAACGCTCCTCAGAAAAACTAGGGAAAGCGACGCGAGTCTCTCTCTCTCTCTCTCTCTCTCTCTCACACACACACACACACACAACGCTCCTCAGAACTAGGGAGATCGACACCTCTCCCGTCTCCTAGCTTACGATCGCCATAGCAACGACAAACGGCAGTGGAACGCGAGCTCACAAAAGCCTTTAACGTTAAATCCGTAAACAAAGCGGCACGCGTCGCGTTTTTAACGTGGCTTACATGTGATAAGAGAATATAAAGAGTAACCGCGTGTACTGTACCAGGTTAACAAGTAACAAAACACAATAAATACATAATTTGCAAGCTAGAGTAAACGAGGCAACAATTTTAATCGCACTTACTTACACTAGTGAATAAACCTCAACCACTGACTCTTCACAGTTTCATCTTTGGGTAGAGACTGTCAATATTATCCATCTGAGCACAGCGTGACTTCATTGGACCGGCGGCGTCTGTGTGTGTGTGTCTAGTGTTTTTTCTGTGTTAGTGGGCGGGGCCGCAGGTTTCAAATCTCCCTGGTTTGCGCGCGAAACTACTGGCGAGGCTTGTGTTTCGTGGCTGCGTCATCGCGAAACACCTAATGACTCGTTATCAAGACGACTCGTTTGAAGCACTATGAGTCGACTCTTTTATAGATGAATCAATAGTTTTAAACACTGTACACTTACAGATTTAAGCCTTAGCTGGATATTTCACTTCACTTAGAGCTGTGGTACACACTACATGGAAGGGCATTTTCAAAAACCCATAATATGGGCTCTTTAAGGACATTTCGGTAATTTAATGTCCGTTATTTTACAGTAAATTTCTGTAATTTAATGACCGTTACTTTTATTTTCTTTAAATTACAGGTTTTTTTTTTTTTTACAGTGCATGCAAAAACAGAAAGGTGCAGAAAATAGCACAGACCAAATCGGAAATGTCAGAGGACCCCAAAAGGTCACAAGCCCGGCGATTGCGTCCTGTTTAGAGTCAGAGGTATACAAACAAAAAAGGAACCGTATATGACCATGACATTAATAAATAGAAAAACTTACCCCAGATCCCAGACCAAACTGCCTAGTCTAAACGGGAAGCAGCCAAATTTGTCACTTTTTGTGCGGTCTGCGCTATTTGTAGATCATTTCTGTATTTGCGTGTGAAAAATTGCACGTCTTTGTTGTCAAACTGATGAAGATATTTTCCCAGTTTGTTAGGGTTTTTCTATTTGCATGTGTTTTCTTAACTTGCAGCTTTCTCAACCACCAGAGTATTCAAATTTCTTCAGATTTTAATGTATTCAGACAATAAATCTTTCTCTATTTTTTCAGGTCAACACAAAAAAAGAAGAAGAGGAAAATGTAAATACTACAAACGAAATGGAAACTTGTTTTGCACTATTTACCACAACAGTTCCTAGGGCCACACAACCATTTGAAAGGATCTCCTGCTTCAACCTCAAACAATACACATACTTCAGTCAATGCTTGAAGTTTATAATTTATAATTGCAAATACTAATATTTATCTTTTAACAGATCTCATTCTGACCTACACTACCAGACAAAAGTCTTGTCGTCGATCCCAGTTGTAAGAGCAACAAATAATAACTTGACTTGTTGTTGATCATTTGGAAAAGTGGCAGAAGGTAGGTTTTTCAGATGAATCATGTTGAGCTGCATCCCAATCATCACAAATACTGCAGAAGACCTACTGGAACCTGCATGGACCCAAGATTCTCAGAGTTTTCAGTCAAGTTTGGTGAAGGAAAAATCATGGTTTGGGGTTACATTCAGTATGGTGGCGTGCGAGAGATCTGCAGAGTGGATGGCAACATCAACAGCCTGATGTATCAAGACATTTGTGCTGCCCATTACATTACAAAACACAGGGGGTGGCAAATTCTTCAGCAGGATAGCGCTCCTCATACTTCAGCCTCCACATGAAAGTTCCTGAAAGCAAAGAAGGTCAAGCTGCTCGAGGATTGGCCAGCCCAGTCACCAAAATGAACATTATTGAGCATGTCTGGGGTAAGATGGAGGAGGCATTGAAGATGTGTCCAAGGACTCTTGATGAACTCTGGGAGTCCTGCAAGAATGCTTTCTTTGCCATCCCAGATGACTTTATTGATCAGTTGCTCTACTGTACATGTACTGTCTTTACTGTACATTATTTCTGTTAAGTGACAAGACTTTTGTCTCAGCAAAGTCAGATCTTACTGTCCTAATTAAATAATCAAAAATCAAGCCATGATCATCTTTTATTTTGGTAAAATAAGCGTAATCTAGAGGCCTTTCATATAAGCCACTTCTGATACCAAATGATCAACTAGAAGTCAAGTTATTTGTTGCTCCTAAAACTTGGGTAGGCGACAAGACTTTTATCAGATACAAATTCATCTGAAAGCTTGGTATGCTTCAATAATCCTACAGATTTCTCTGAAAGATGGTTGGATTTTGCTCTTCATTTCAGAGGTCAGATTGCACGCTTTAGGATTGATAACGGTGTAGTTTGTACCATGTCACTGCAACTCCAAGATAACAGACGCTGAAAGAGATGGGGAACAAAATCTTACGTAACTGCATAATCAAACAAAACAGCACTGTCAATCTGTAACTGAACTGAATTACCAGCAAACAAACTGTCTTCTGTTTGGAGCCCGGCTCAATTGAAACACTGAATTAAATGCAGACATAATGGGGTGTTAATGAAACAGCTCACAGCACAATACAGGACGCTTGTGCATTTCTTTCAAACCGTTTTATTTAATAAATAACACTGAACAAGCATGGTACAGCGATAAATATCCAGTTACACTGCAAAATTCTCTGTATTACAAAATACAGTGTACGTAAAATGCACTTGTCAAAGGGGTCAAGAGGATTCAGCATAGTACCTGATGTGCCCTAATCTGAAATTACATTTAAAAAGAAATAAATGGAGAAATAAAGTCCTGTAATGTCAGATTAAGGTGTACCAACAACCACTCAAGACCATTTCGCTTATATACGCTCTGTTGCATATCCCACTCTGTCATCTGAACTGAAAAATAAGACAAAGCACTGATACATATCCTCAAATTCAGTCCTTTTATTTATTTTGATGCAATCTTTACATTTTGTTTTCCCAGATATTGCATTCTCACGCCTGCTGGAAATAGGCAAGAGTCCTGTTTCAATGTTTTAGGCAGCAAGAGGTACAAGGCAGGTTGACATCGTAACACAAGACCAGGATTGTTGGATCTCTACAATGTAACTCAGATGGTGAGTCAGCATGTTCAGCTTGTTTATTGCTAAATTCAGAAAACCGAGGGGTTTGAAACAAACAAAACAACAAGTCATTCGTCTCATTTTGAAGTTTAAGGAATGTGTTCATTTGTGAACTAAAGAGCCAGATCTGTCTCTACAATAAATATAATTCATACACGTACAGCACACTTCACTACACCAAACACAGTTCATGAAGACTAAACACAATTTGTGAATTCACAAGTGAAAGGCGGAAATATTTGCCACAATTATTGTGTTTGTGTACTTATGAATTGTGTTTATGTATTTTTATATTGTGTTTTGAATTCATGAATTGTGTTTTGTGTATATATGAATGTTTTGAATTTACGAATTGGATTTGTGTATTTATGTATTGTGTATTTATATATTGTGTTTAGAATTTATGAATTGTGTTTTTATGAATTGTGTTTGTGTGTTTATGAATTGTATTTTGTGTATTTATACATTTTTTTTAATTTATAAGTTGTGGTTTTGTATTTTTGAATTGTGTTTGTGTATATATGAAATGTGTCTTGAATTTATAAATTGGATTTGTGTATTTACGAATTTTATTTTGTGTATTTATAAAATGTGTTTTGAATTTTACAAATTGTGTTTTGTGTGTTTATGAATTGTGTTTGTGTATTTATATATTGTGTTTTGTATTTATGAATTTTGTTTGTGTATTTATGGGTTGTGTTTTGAATTTATAAACTGTGTTTGTGTATTTATATATTGTGTTTTGTATTTATGGATTGTGTTGGTGCATTTATGAAATGTGTTTTGAATTTACGAATTGTGTTTGTGTGTTTTTGAATTGTGTTTGTGTATTTATGAATTGTGTTGTGAATTTATGGATTGTGTTTTGTATTTATGAATTGTGTTTTGAATTTACAAATTGGATTTGTGTATTTACGAATTGTGTTTGTCTGTTTATGAATTGTGTTTGTTGTATTTATGAATTGTGTTTGTGTATTTACGAAATCTGTTTTGTATTTACGAATTGTGTTTGTGTATTTATGAATTGTGTTTGTGTATTTATGAAATGTGTTTTGTATTTACGAATTGTGTTTGTGTATTTATGAATTGTGTTTGTGTATTTATGAAATGTGTTTTGTATTTATGGATTGTGTTTTGAATTTTACAAATTGTGTTTTGTGTATATATGAATTGTTTAGAATTTTACGAACTGGATTTGTGTATTTACGAATTGTGTTTGTGTATTTATGAAATGTGTTTTGAATTTTACAAATTGTGTTTTGTGTATTTATGAATTGTTTAGAATTTTACGAACTGGATTTGTGTATTTACGAACTGTGTTTGTGTATTTATGAAATGTGTTTTGAATTTTACAAATTGTGTTTTGTGTATATATAAATGAATGTTTTGAATTTACGAACTGGATTTGTGTATTTTCGAATTGTGTTTGTGTGTTTATGAATTGTGTTTGTTGTATTTATGAATTGTGTTTGTGTGTTTACGATTTGTGTTTGTGTATTTATGAAATGTGTTTTGTATTTCCGAATTGTGTTTGTGTTTATGAACTGTGTTTGTGTATTTACGAATTGTGTTTTGTGTATTTATAAATTTTGTTTTGAATTTCTGAATTGGATTTGTGCATTTATAAATTGTGTTTTTGTTTTTATATAAATAGCGTTTTGTATTCATGGATTGTGTTTAGAATTTCTTAATTGTGTTTTGAATTTATGAAATGTGTTGGTGTGTTTATGAATTGTGTTTGAGTATTTACAAATTGTATTTGTGTATTTATGAAATGTGTTTTGAATTTGTGGATTGTGTTTTGTGTATATATGAATGCTTTGAATTTGCGAATTGGATTTGTGTATTTATGAATTGTGTTTGTGTGTTTATGAATTGTGTTTGTGTGTTTATGAATTGTGTTTTGAATTTACGATTTGTGTTTGTGTATTTATGAAATGTGTTTTGAATTTACGAACTGGATTTGTGTATTTACGAATTGTGTTTGTGTATTTATGAAATGTGTTTTGAATTTTACAAATTGTGTTTTGTGTATATATAAATGAATGTTTTGAATTTACGAACTGGATTTGTGTATTTTCGAATTGTGTTTGTGTGTTTATGAATTGTGTTTGTTGTATTTATGAATTGTGTTTGTGTGTTTACGATTTGTGTTTGTGTATTTACGAATTGTGTTTTGTGTATTTATAAATTTTGTTTTGAATTTCTGAATTGGATTTGTGCATTTATAAATTGTGTTTTTGTTTTTATATAAATAGAGTTTTGTATTTATGGATTGTGTTTAGAATTTCTGAATTGTGTTTTGAATTTATGAAATGTGTTGGTGTGTTTATGAATTGTGTTTGAGTATTTACAAATTGTATTTGTGTATTTATGAAATGTGTTTTGAATTTACAAATTGTGTTTGTGTATTTATGAATTGTGTTTGTGTATTTATGAAATGTGTTTTGAATTTGTGGATTGTGTTTTGTGTATATATGAATGCTTTGAATTTGCGAATTGTATTTGTGTATTTATGAATTGTGTTTTTTAATTTATAAATTGTGTTTGTGTATTAATGGGTTGTTTGTGAATTTATGGATTGTGTTTTGTGTATTTATATATTGTGTTATGAATTCATGAATTGTGTTAAGAATTTATGAATTGTTTTGTGTATTTATGAATTGTGTTTAGAATTTAGAAATTGTGTTTTGTGAATTTATATATTGTGTTATGAATTTATGAATTGTGTTTAGAATTTATGAATTGTTTTGTGTATTTATGAATTGTGTTTTGTGTATTTATGAATGGGATTTGTTTATTTATGAGTTGTGTTTAGAATTTACGAATTGTGTTTGTGTATTTATGAAATGTGTTTTGAATTTACGAAATGTGTTTTGTGTATTTATGAATTGCGTTTTGAATTTATGAATTGGATTTGTGTATTTATGAATTGTGTTTGTGTATTTATATATTGTGTTTTGAATTTATGGATTGTTTTTTGTATTAATGGATTGTGTTTTGAATTGTACAAATTGTGTTTTTATGAATTGTGTTTGAATTTACAAATTGTGTTTTGTGTATATATGAATTGTTTTGAATTTACGAATTAGATTTGTGTGTTTATGAATTCCGTATTTACGAATTGTGTTTGTGTATTTATGAAATGTGTTTTGTGTATTTATGAAATGTGTTTTGTATTTATGGATTGTGTTTTGAATTTATGGATTGTGTTTTGAATTTTACAAATTGTGTTTTGTGTATATGTGAATTGTTTAGAATTTTACGAACTGGATTTGTGTATTTACGAATTGTGTTTGTGTGTTTATGAAATGTGTTTTGAATTTTACAAATTGTGTTTTGTGTATATATAAATGAATGTTTTGAATTTACGAATTGGATTTGTGTATTTTCGAATTGTGTTTGTGTGTTTATGAATTGTGTTTGTTGTATTTATGAATTGTGTTTGTGTATTTATGAAATGTCTTTTAAATTTACGAATTGTTTTGTGTATTTATAAATTGTGTTTTGAATTTACGAATTGTATTTGTGCATTTATGATTTGTGTATTTATATTGTGTTTTGAATTTCTGGATTGTGTTTTGAATTGTACAAATTGTGTTTTTATGAATTGTGTTTGTTTATTTATATATTGGGTTTTAAATTTATGGATTGTGTTTTGTATTTACGAATTGTGTTTTGAATTTTACAAATTGTGTTTTGTGTATATATGAATGTTTTGAATTCACGAATTGGATTTGTGTATTTCTGAATTGTGTTCATATATTTATATATTGGGTTTTGAATTTATGGATTGTGTTTTGTATTCACGAATTGTGTTTGTGTGTTCATGAAATGTGTTTTTAATTTATGAATTGTGTTTTGTGAATTTATGAATTGTGTCTTGAATTTACAAATTGTGTTTGTGTATTTATGAAATGTGTTTGTTTATTTATATGTTGTGTTTTAAATTTATGGATTGCTTTTTGTATTTATGCATTGTGTTTTGAATTGTACAAATTGTGTTTTCATGAATTGTGTTTGTGTATTTATGAAATGTGTTTTGAATTTATAAGTTGTTTTTGTATTTATGGATTGTCTTTTGAATTTTACTAATTGTGTTTTGTGTATATATGAATTGTTTTGAATTTACAAATTGGATTTGTATTTACGAATTTTTTGTATATTTATGAATTGTGTTTGTGTATTTACCATTGTTTTGAATTTATAAATTGGATTTGTGTATTTATGAATTGTGTTTGTGTATTTATAAATTTTGTTTTGAATTTATGAATTGGATTTGTGTATTTATGAATTGTGTTTGTGTATTTATATATTGTGTTTTGACTTTATGGATTGTGTTTTGTATTTATGAATTGTGTTTGAATTTATAGATTGTGTTTGAATTTATAGATTGTGTTTGTGAATTTATGGATTGTGTTTGTGAATTTATGGATTGTGTTTGTGTAATTATCGATTGTGTTTGTGAATTTATAAATTGTGGTTTGAATTTCTGAATTGTGTTTAGAATTTATAAATTGTTTTGTGTGTTTACAAATTGTGTTTTGTGAATTTATTAATGGGATTTGTGTATTTATAAAATGTGTTTTGAATTTTACAAATTGTGTTTTGTGTGTATATATATATATATGAATGTTTTGAATTTACGAATTGGATTTGTGTATTTTCGAATTGTGTTTGTGTGTTTATGAATTGTGTTTGTTGTATTTATGGATTGTGTTTGTGAATTTATGGATTGTGTTTGTGTATTTATGGATTGTGTTTGTGAATTTATAAATTGTGTTTAGAATTTATGAATTGTTTTGTGTATTTATGAATTGTGTTTTGAATTTATGAATTGGATTTGTGTATTTATGAATTGTGTTTGTGTATTATTATTGTGCTTTGAATTTATGGATTATGTTTTGAATTGTACAAATTGTGTTTTTATGAACTGTGTTTGTGTATTTATGAATTGTGTTTTGAATTTACGAATTGGATTTGTGTATGTACGAATTGTGTTTGTGTGTTTATGAATTGTGTTTGTGTTTTTATGAATTGTGTTTGTGTATTTACAAATTGTGTTTTGAATTTACAAATTGTGTTTGTGTGTTTATGAATTGTGTTTGTGTATTTATATATTGTTTTGAATTTATGGATTGTGTTTGTGTATTCATATATTGTGTTTTGAATTTATGGATTGTGTTTTACATTTATGAATTTTGTTTGTGTATTTATGGATTGTGTTTTGAATTTATGGATTGTGTTTTGTGTATTTATATATCGTGTTTAGAATTTATGAATTGTGTTTAGAATTTACAAATTGTGTTTATGCATTTATGAAGTGTGTTTTGTGTATTTATGAATTGTGTTTATGTATTTATAAATTATGTTATGAATTTATGGATTGTGTCTGTGTATTTATGGGTTGTTTTAAATTTTTATAAACTGTGTTTGTGTATTTATGGGTAGTGTTTTGATTTTACAAATTGTGTTTTAAGGAATTCTGTTTGTGTATTTATATATAGTTTTGAATTTATGAATTGTGTTTGTGTATTTATGAATTGGATTTGTCTATTTATGAATTGTTTAGAAATTACTAATTGTGTTTGTGCATTTATGAATTGTGTTTTGTGTATTTATGAATTGTGTTTTTAATTTATGAAATGTGTTTTGAAGTTATGAATTGTGTTTAGAATTTATGCGTTGTTTTTTATGTTTTTATGAATTGTGTTGGTAAATTTATGGATTGTGTTTTGTGTATTTATATATTGTGTTTTGAATTTATGAATTGTGTTTTGTGTATTTATGAATTGTGTTTGAATTTACGAATTGGATTGTATAAATGTGAATTGTGCTGTGTAAGTGTGAATTTTAAATCTTAGTGTGAACGTATTATATTTGAGACTGATCTGGCTCCACACTGAACCGTTACGCCGGCACTTTTACAAAATAAATGTAACAGATTGTTAGTAAATCTATTTATTTGCACACACTCTCTATGTAAGAAAAAACAAGCAAAACAAAAACAAATTGCAATATTAATTCGAGCCCTTGTCAGCATTTCACTCAGACCCTGCACTCTAAGTAGCAGCAAAACTATGACGGCAGACGTAAATAGAGAGTAAAACGAGATGAGACGGCCCTTCAGTATGAGCAGCGCTAGTGTTCGGTTGATTGTCAGATAATGGTGACGCTCTTAGTGTTGATGCTGTAAACCAAACGCCGACTCTCAAGTGACATGGAGAATGAAGTCATTACCGAGTAAGTGTTCATTTCAATTACTGGGAAATCCATCATTGAGAGCTCCTTGCTGACTACATGAATATGTGAAGCAAAACAAGGTGTATAATAAAAGCTGTCAATGACAAACTCGGTGTTCTTAATCTCTTTGCTGATGTACTCTGGCAAACATTTTTAACATTTAATCCACAAAATGCACAGGTATCTATTTTTTGCTACTAGTACTTATCTTTTTTTAGAAAACAGAATCTTTTCCATTAAGTAACATTACTTATTCACAAGATACTAATGCTCATTCATTAGATATTAGCAGCTGTTAAGTCAACACTTGATCTTTGTGACTAGTAACTATTCTATTTATGCTAGTAACAACTTTATGCTAATATAAGCAAATTAGTTTTATTCATATGTGTTTTATTTACAACTAGTACATATTTTCATAAATAGCAGCAGTTTTTAACTATGTACTAGTACCTAGTATTAAGTTTAATTTTTGGTTATGACAATTGTAAGTGCGTATGCAGCACATAGAATCAGGACTTTTATGTCAAAAGGTTACAGGGTGAGCAGGAGTTTTTGTTTTGTTGTTGAAGAGCCATGGTGCTCATGCGAGACAAGTTTAAAACTGTTGTTTTCATTTAATAACACCTAGTTTTTATATATTAGCACACTAAGAAATCCTGGTTACCTTACATTTTTTAGTTGAATCAAATTAACCTTGTAAGTCCACTGAACTTACATTATGTTGAACTGACTTAAAACAGCTGGCGTATTATTTGTAACTTACTAACTTAATCATGTCCTAACCTAATTTTATATGTTTTTCCACTGACTGAAAAACACATGCTGTCAGGACAAGTTGATCATATAATGTTTTACAGTGCACAAATGATTATTATAATATATAATTATTAAATACGAGTTCTTATCTCGCAATTGCTTTTTAATCTTGCCTTTTGTTATGATTAGTCTGAATGGCCACAGAAGTTTAATCTAAAATATTACTAGTAAAGTGTAAAAAAAAAAAAAATAATAATAATACTACTCATTCGAAATGTTACTATGTAATAAAATGTGCAAAAAAGTTGACTCAAATTAAAAATTGTAGGGCAACTTGCTCCACAGCTTTTTTGTTGCATTGACTCAACTTTTAACCCAAGTACTGCACTTGAATCGATTTAAGTTGCGCCATCTTAAAAAGCTCTGCAGCAAGTTGCTTCGAGTCAACTTAAAAAAATATATATTTTTTTGTAAATATCCGCTTGTTAAGTGTGACGTCACATGAAGAGGCTTCCGGGTCCAAGCGCTCTATCAAACTGTATGGGGAGACTCAACAAACAGTAATAATAAATGTTTACAAAGCGATGTAATACTTTCGAAAATCACGACCGTAATATATACAGTTAAAGTCAGAATTATTAGCCCCCCCTTTGATTTTTTCTTTCTTTTTTAAATATTTCCCAAATGATGTTTAACAGAGCGAGGAAATTATAACAGTATGTCTGATAATATTTTTTCTTCTGGAGAAAGTCTTATTTGTTTTATTTTGGCTAGAATAAAAGCAGTTTTAAATTTATGAACCATTTTAAGGTCAAAATTATTAGCCCCTTTAAGCTAATTTTTTCCTAACCGCCTTCAGAACAAACCATCGTTATACAATAACTTGCCTAATTACCCTCTCCTGCCTAGTTAACCTAATTAACCTAGTTAAGCCTTTAAATGTCACTTAAGCTGTTTAGAAGTGTCTTGAAAAATATCGAATAAATTATTATTTACGGTCATGGCAAAAATAAAATAAATGAGTCATTAAAACAAAAAAAAAATCTGTTAAACAGAAATTGGGGAAAAAAAATAAACGGGGGATGATAATTCTGACTTCAACAGTACTATTTAAAGCTGGGTGGAATTTGTTACTAGTATGATTAGATTAGCTACTTGTCACTATTAAAATAAGTACTAGTATTAAATGAATAAATACTAGCATCTAATGAATACGCACCAGTATTAAATGAACAACTCACAATATTTATTACTAGTAGGGCTGCATGGTATTATAAAGTGACATTGCAATACTGATTGGGATGGTTTTGTTGGGGAGCGTAGCGGAATAATATATAATAAACAAATGACAAGCAAAGCTAAATACAACGAAGCAAATTCATAATTAATACACAATAAGTTTTTAAGCTACAAACATTTAATTTATTGTGCCCAAATGGCTTAAATTAGCTTAAAATGCTGACTGACTCACAGGCCTTAAAACAAATGTGGATAATAAACTTTCAATCTAATGTTAAAATGATTGACATTACAGATGCGAGGTGACTATTGCAGATTTGCACATTTGGGATATCAATGCTGAATCGATATATTGTGCAGCCCTACTAGCAGTTAAAATATAAGATTAATAGCTAAATAAATACTAATATTATGAAACTTACCAGCACATTTCATAGAATAAAGTTTAAAGGACTTGCCAGAGATAAACAGCAGAAATGGCTGTATTTACAGTATAATGTAGGATGACTGTAATGAGAAGACGAAACAAACAATCAAAGCAGTAGGATTCTGCGAAACTCCTGCACCGAGGGATTCACTTTCCTGCTGTAAAAGCTGCGAGTTCATGCAGTGTCTCTGAGCTCGTTAACAGAAGCCTTCGCTAAATTATATAGCCGGGACCCAAATACATCAGTCAATGCTCAGGAGGTCTCGTTTCTAATTAGGTGAATCTCAGTGGAGGCAGCGGCAGACTTTACCATGACCGCACTGACGTAATAACCGTTGGACTGTAGTTTGCAGTTTTGTCAGTTATTTGTAGCCTGTTCTCCTCGCACTCAGAATAGGTAACTGTACAGAGGAGGGCTTGAGCTGAGTTTTTTGCCAGTGTGCAGTTTTGGGAAACAAGAATAACGGGTAGATAAAGGTGAACTGTGAGTCATTTTTAGCTTGTGTTCAGACTGATGCGAGATACACTGAACTTCAGGAGAAAGAATAAACATAATAATAATGCACTAACATATTAAAAATGTTCCCTTATACATACACTTGTAAATTATATACAGCTATGGAAATAAATAAACAAATAAATAAGAGAGCACTTGAAATCTCTCAGATTCTCTGGATTTATGATTTAGTTGTGTGTTTGAGTCAAACTTTTTTTTGTAAACTACTGATGACAATTCTTCCAAATTTAAAATGGATATCAAAAATGTTTGTGTTTATTTTTAGAAAACACAATAGCAAATATTTAATTCCATTTGAGTTAGGAAACCAGAATTTGCTTGATTTTCAATGATGAAACATTTATTACATTTATCTATTAAACATTTTTAAGATTAATATTATTATACTGTAAAAGACAAATTATGACAAAAAGTCAAGTAAACAAATATTTTTGTTACTGTAAATTAATTTAACTAGTTAATCAGGTTTCAACATTTTTTTAGCTATACAATCTTTAACTTAATATTTTTAGTCAGTTTGACTGATTTAAGTTGAGATGACCTAAAAAGTTAATTTGATTCTACTAAAAAAATAAAGCAGGATTTTTTTACAGTGTAGATTCATTAAGAAATGATTACTATTATTATTTACACTGTAAAAAAGTTAAGGTAACTCAAACCATTTGAGGAAACCGATTGCAACAAACCATTTAAGTTCAAAGACTAACCCTAATGAGTACTGTGAACTTACTTCATTTGAGTAAACAAAGCAATTTGAGCCCAATAAATGAAGAGAACTCAAACCAACTGAGTACTGTAAAACCCAATAAATGAAGAGAACTCAAACCAACTGAGTACTGTAACACCCAATAAATGAAGAGAACTCAAACCAACTGAGTACTGTAAAACCCAATAAGTTAAGGCAACTCAAACCGTTTGAGGAAACTGATTGCAGCAAAACATTTGAGATAAAAAACGAATCTATACGAGTACTGTGAACTTACTCCATTTAAGTTGAATTAATGAGGTATTTAATTAACTCATTATCTTCAACACTGAGTTCAAAACTCTTTTAAATGAGTAAAATTAACTTTCAGTAAATTGAGTTAACTACACTCATTTCATTTGACAAAGTTGACTGTTGGGTTTTACAGTGCAGTAGTTTAAAGTAAATTTAAGTCTTTTTTACAGTGTAGCTCCATTAAAAAACTACTATTATTATTATTATTATTATTATTATTATTATTATTATTATTATTATGTAATTTGAAGTAAATTTAGGCATTTCTTTTACAGTGTAGCTTCATTAAGAAATTATTATTATTGTCAAACCACTGTTGTTTAACAACTTGCCTAATTAAACTTTAAAATTTCACTTTTAATACTAATCTCTTAAAAAATAACTATTCAAATCTTATGTACTGTCATCAACTACAAGGCATATTTGAACATTTTTCTGAATTTAAAATAAATATTAAAAAAGTGACACGTTTTGTTCATTTTAGACAACACGATACCAAAGAAACCCAAAAAGTTAGAGGATCAACACTTGCTGAAATAACATTTGAAGACGCAAAAACCTCCAACATCTGAAACTTTCTTCTAAAATTAGCATTTTTCTCAGGCTCCTATGTCTAGGTTCAGTAGTTTCACTGTTATGGCAAGGAATTGGTCATTTTCATCACTTCTAACGTGAAATAACTGAATAAAAACATAAAGGGCACAGAAAAGACTTGTTGTAGAAGAAAATTCCAGAGAGCACTTAAAGGTTTTTGCATCTGAACTCTTCATTTGTTGACCAAAAATGACAATTCTTTTACTTGAAATTTGGATCAAATGTTAGCAGATGTTTATAGAATAAAACAAATATTACCAACACACAATAAATCCAGAGAAACTTGGGTTTTACATTTTCAAGTGATCTCCTTTTTCGATAGCCGTATATTACTTTCTCTCCACTTTTCGAAATCCTATCATACATATTCAGCTTAATCTCATTTGTGCAAACCTTCTGAATTGAGATTCTAACAAAGAATAAATTAACAACAACAAAAAAAGTGAAAATGCTCACAGCCCTATAATAAAGCATTTGGTAAAATCATACAAGAAAGAAGGCAGAGAATTTCAGTCCTCTCAATATGAGAATGATTTACACGTACGATTTACACCGCTGAGCTAATCACGCTGTACTAAAGCCTCTTGGCAGGACATCCTTAAATATCCAGCTAAGAAAATTTCCTTCCTTCCCATCTGTTACAAAACTGCCGAGTAGCAAGTGTTCCCAGTTTTGGCAAAAGCCACAATATTATCCAGGCGGTGCTAACTGATAATATATATCTTTTTTCACTCTAGACATAACACACACACACACACACACACACACAAAATAACCTATTAAGCAATACTTTCAAAAAAAAGTATCAAAGAAAATTAAAACTAATTCTTCATTTTATCCAAATAACTGTAAAGATAGAGATATAGAGATATAAAACAAAGAAAAAAGCAAACATCTGAAGCATATTAACCTGATATATTAGTTGGGCCCTCTGTAATATCTAACTACATCTCAAGAACATTCTCTGGAATTATTTAAATCACCCATTTCATGCTTTAGACCTCCTATAAAGTTATATAATTTATATTAGTATCATAAAAAAGATCTTTAAAAAGAAAAGAAAATACATTAAATGTACCGCAAAAAAATCTCAAGTCAACTTCTCCTAGAATACTGGCCCGGGAACCCAATATTTGGGCAACGTTTCCACCTCTTCGTTTCTTCGGCTCTGACAGTTCATTGCCGGCCCTCAATCAGATCAGAACATTTCCAAAACAAAAACAAAAACAAAAAAAACTCCCTGATGCTGATCTCCAGTCAATCCAGAGCAACTGGAGGAAGGGCAGAAATCGGTTCATCAACAAGAAAAGCGTTGATCAGACCACGTTGATTCCTCCTCCTGTAGCCGCAGTCCGTTTGCTGCAGTATGTGGATCCGCCGTGGTTCGCCGCACCGCCGTTCATGTATGATGTCTTCATCTCCATCTGGCAGGCGGCGATGGCGGCGTTCAGTTCTACTTGTGCTCGATGTACAACGTAAAACATCAGGCCGATGCTGATGAAGATCTGATGAGAGGAACAGACAGACAGTTACCAGACGGATCTGCTGAAGGAGCCGAAAAAAGGATCCAGACGATAAGGCTTGTGGTTATAAATTTAAGCAATATTTCATGGGCTAATATATGGGAACAGATTGTCTTAGTCAAGAATCTAATTGCTGGTGTCTAACTTTACTACACACGAAAGAGCATGCAAAACAAGGACATTTTTGGCCAAGGCTTTTTTGTGCCAGTGACCATCTATAATTATGGTTTACGACAGGCTCCACAAAAATGATCCCTACCATCTAGAGTAGACATAAATATTTCATTTTCTCATGGGATAGAAAGAGATTGAGCATGTGCGCGCACGCACACACACACACACACACACATTTATTAGCCCTAAAAATTTATACTAAATTGAATTTAGCATACTTTTTTGAATATTTATCAAGCAGAGCAAGGAAACTTTACAGTATTTTCTATTATAGATTTTTCCTTACGCTGGAATGAAATCAGTTTTTATGTATTTGTATTAAGGCTGATTTAAACTTCTGCATCAAGTGATTGGCGTGACCCATGGCGCATACCTTGCGCATAGTCCTGCATTTATACTTCTGTGCGCTCTTTGTGTTGCTCTGCAATAACACTTCCGAAACGCTAGCTGGCAGTAAGTTATGTTCCTCTGTGTTGAGTTTCTTCATGGGTGTTTTTTTTCTGAACGCTACCTTAAATGTACAAGTTAAATGTACTTAAACGCTCATTCAGAGGCAGGAACCAGCAGACATGCAACAACTTTAATTATAAGTCAAACACAAAACATTTGAAGCTCTTTCACGGGAATTGACACTTGTAAACACTCGCTCCATTGGGCTCGTGGCTCTCAGCACCACCCACACTCATCACAGCATCCAAACCGACCAATCACAGAGCTTGCGCTACGCAACATTGCAACATGTAGTTACATTTTTTGAGAGGTGCTCTTCAGCATCAGCCACAGCGAGGGCTATGTGACTGCATGAAGGCTGCTCCGGACCTTATGTGTGTACTTGACGCAGAAGTATAAATCAGCCTTTACTGTAAGCTCACTATTATTGACCTCCTTAAGAATTTCTTTTTTTTTTTTTTTGGATCAAACTACTGTTGTCCAATGACTTGCTTAATTAACCTATTTAAGACTGTTAATACTAGTATCTTACAAAATAATTTGTAAAATATTATGGGCTGTCATCATGGCAAACTCAAAACCAAGTTATTAAGGATGATTTATTAAAACTATTGTGTTTAAAACGTCTTGGGAAAAAAAACCTTTGGATTAAACATCACTTGGGTAAGATTTGAAAAAGAATTGATTTTACATGAGGGCTAAAAATTTGGCATTCAGCGGTGTACACGCACGCACACACACACCTTTAAAATAGATTCAAATTTAAATAAGCGAAATCTTCTGCAGGGTTTCCCAAACTTTTGAGCTTGCAACCCTCAAAATAACAATTCCAGTGACTTGCGACCCCAACTATCCTCGAAGGTGGTTATAAACATACAAACATCGCACACAACAGTGCACACACGTCAGTAGGAACTATATAAACAAGCTTATTGACAACACAAAAAAGTGCAACAGTCTAAAGCTGATTAAACGTCTGCATCAAGCGCACACGTATGCTCCGGCACAGCTTGCTTGCGATTGCATAGCCATAACCGTGGCTGACGCAGACGCTGATGTGCACCTCTCATAAAACGTGACTACATGTCACAACAACGGGCTTTGCTCCACTTAATTATTCAATATGTCCATATGTCTGAAATATCCTGAAGCAGCAATACTGTTTTGTACTGTCGCATGAGATTCCCGCATTTTTAAAGATAAATATATATAACATTAGTACACATCAGTAACTCGCCAGTAACTTATTTAATGCATGTTCCAGTAAGAAAACATTGTAAATAATTGGAAATTCGGTGCCCGCACTAATCAAACCCTTGGGAACAACTGTGTTCGGAACCAAAGTTCACAGGTCTGTGGTCTCTGAACTCCTCTCAAGCGGTGGACTTCTACATTCTGATTGCTTGCCGCCGAACCGCATCATAGCTCATTACCATAAAGTTGACTTGATTAAAACTCTCCTCGATGCCCACACCGGCGAAGATGTGCCACGCTGCTCCTTGCCGCTTATCGGCACCGGCTCTCATAGAAAACGAATGACTTCCGCCTACTTTGACGCTTTCGCCGCTTTCGGTGTGAACGTACGGTGACACTCTTGCTGTGTCAGTAATCTAGCATAATCACCCCAGGGGTCGCAATCTAATTCAATGTTTACAATGCAAATCCAATTAGATCCACTTATTTGCTAAACAAAGCAAGTCTCTCATACAAGTAAACTACTTTACAAACTGTATTGTAAATAAATCATATTAACATTTCAATATTACTATAATTATATCACAATAATATTAGTAAAATAATTTTTAAAACTGAATAATTATAAATTTACACACATTTACACAAGTGAACACATGGACTCAATGATGGGCTAAAAATCTGCACAGATTACATGTGAGCCTACTAATGACAAATTGCTCATGACGTTTCTCATTTGGAATCTGGATAAAAACACCTGATAAATGTAGAAGCGTTTATCTTTTGGGTTGAATCATTTGTTAAAAAAAGCAATACATTTGTTTTAAAATAAGAAAAACTTGAAACTAATAACTTCCAATAGCAAAATCAATACATTTCTCAAAAGCAGTATGTCAATTTGTGAAGCCTGTATTCACAGGATATTCTGTCAAACATATTCTTAGAGAAGCTCACCTGTAGACTAAACACAAAGTATCCGCTGACGCTCTGTTCTGCGATCACATCCTCCATTGTACGCAGGGTGGTGCCCAGATAGGAGTTAAGGAGTTGTGTTGGGAGAAGTCCCACTGAGGAAGCCACTAAATAATTTGGCAAGGACACGTCTGTGATCTGTAAAAGAGAATGACAAATACATTTGGTCATAGAATTGGTCAAGATTTATCTCAGAGTGTTTTCACCGCCTGCAACGATGTGTCATCAGACTTATTCAGCCCCGGCACTGTCCTTCACATGTTAGCTGGATTTTCCCAACAGTCTCTACTGCAGAAAAATCATATACTAGCAATTGTTTATTTGACATTAATTCGCTTCACTCATTTTACATCCCTCATAGATTGAGTTTCACAATTGTAGGTTAATTTTGTAGGTCCAAACCAGTAAAAAAAAAACAACAACAAAAAAAAACAATACAATTAGCTCTAATTTGCTTAAAAGAACACTTCTGTAGTTATATGGTGTACGAAGACAAACAGAAAATGAAAACTTGCTCTTTTCTAGGCTGATATGGCTAGGAACTATACTCTCATTCTGGTGTAACAACCAAGGCAGTATTGTAGTCGAGAACAGCTCATTCCAGTCAGAGTCAAGGCTGAGTTAAGGGAGGTCTGAGTCAAGACCGAGACTAGAAAAGGCTGAGTTGGAGTCAATTTTTTGTATTTTTTACTAAAGGGAATATAATATGCATTTTCTTAACATTTTTTGCCATGATTTTTGTTTACTGAATCAGAGCTATTGATACTTAAAATATAATTTAAAAACAAAAATATATTTTTTTAAACCTGATAAATTGGCAAACCTAATTTTCTACAACTGTTAAAACGAAAAATCATGAAATGTTATTACATTTGTTATTAACAATCACGTTTGTGCTATAGCACCAGTTCCACCTGGACAGATGGTCAATTTTGTAACATTTAGCTTCTTTTCTTTTTAAAATGCTTTCGGAGAAAAACTGCTGCCTCCACTCTGAAGTTGCACACAAGAAAATCATCAATCATTGGATGTGTCAATCAAACATCAATTTAAAGAAATTTTAACATACAGCAATAAGCATGAATTATTTTGACTGGGACTTGGAGTGGACTTCAGTGGCGTCCAATTCCTAATATATACGAATACGAGTCAAGTCTGAGTCCAAATACACACAACTGCATCACCAAGCCCATTAAAATTTGGTCACAAGACCATAGTCCAAGTTTCGAGTGCACATGGAACTTTTCAGCCATATCATGACTGCAGCAGGTGCAATGATAATATGCAGCACTTGAAAATAGACCCTAGCTAGGTAACAGAGATGTGTAATATCATTGCACTTGCTGCATCCATGGTACCGTGTGGTATCAAGTCCCCCCTTGATTAACAAATCATATGAATCATATCAGCCTAGAAAGTGTCAACTTTTCATTTTCTATAGGTCTAAGTTCATGATGGAAGTGCAGAAGAGTCAAGTCTTAAACAGCAAAATTATTAAACTCTTTTTGAAATTTGAGTGAGATGCTATGGTCTAATTTGATTCAATGATTTATGCTAAGCTGAAAATGCTCCCACCAGACCCGAAGATTAGCTGAATGGATTCAAAAATGGTAAATAAAACAACTGTTTAAGTCATGGGAAGTAATAAAATGAACTTATTTCTCAAAAGTGGAGTGTTCCTTTAACATTGACACTGTCATTTTAAGACCAAAACTAAATATACAAAACCATTGACTCTTATGACATCAAGTGCCGTTTTTAGTCCATTTAGAAGTCTTTAGTCCATGTCGCATTAATATTTCAGTCGAACCACATCAGAATTCATTAGGATGCAATCCAAGCTTTCTCCGTAGTCTCAGTCTGTTTGTTTGGTGCACATCAAGGTTCGGATGGCAGTATTCAAACGAACTGCACTAACAGAACAAATCGCTTTATCAAATCAAACCCCTCCAAGTCTGAACACACCCTCAAATTCAGTTCCGTTTATGTAAACACTATGCAATGCACAGATTTCCACTGCAACACCTGTAGACGTTTTACTGGTTGTACTACATTGCTTTAATGCTTTGAAAAAATAAATATTTATTTAACTCTGTACCTTGTGTGTTAGTCAAACACACCCTGCATAAACAAACTGAAGATCTGTGTAACAACTGCATGCGCAAGTTGTAAAATGAAGCTCAAACTTATTTCTCTAACTGCTGAACTATGAAACATGACCCATTTTTGCTCATTCACAGAAGATGCAGATGTTGCTGCACTTGGGTTGCGTCAACCTATTAAAATTCATGAACCAAGTAAAATGATGCATTCTTGTTTTAAGAAGCAGCTTCATTGCAAATGGCCGTGAAGCAATATTTTAAGTACGCACTATGCAGACGCATGCATTGTGTTGGGTTACCTACATAAAGCATCACATTCTGCTTCAGCAGAAAACGTAGGACACGTTGAAATACAGTCCCTTCTATAGGACATGCTTTCTGAGGGTATGCGAAACACAATTCCACTGTGACGCGTTTAGTCCAGACATACATCATACCCTTGAGCTGTGATCCCTGTGTTAGGTTATAAAAAGAGAGGCCAAATAAAAGCAATTAGGCTTAACGTAATTAGATTCATTAGCACTTATAGGGAGTCTGAGGTTCAAGTTAAGTCAATTAGGCTGTACTGTCATTTTTCTATACATGGAGACATACAGTGTTGTGCCTCACAAGACCACAGTGCCATCATATGAATATCATCCTCAATTATGTCCTAGAGTTAGATGCTTCATATTGGAGCAGGAGTATCAGGTTCAGCTGCAGGTAAAAACAAAGACATAAATGAAGAGCTAAACATCTCTGGTGCTCAATTGCTACAGCGTTCTTCAGAAATAATCAACATTACAGTTGATCCAATGGCAATGACATACAATGACATGTACTAGTGTAATGTAGGTGACTTTTGTAGTAAATGTGTAAGTTTTACCTTTAAATCTCTGGTTTCATAATGCACACTGCATATAATTTGCTTAGGGTTAACAATTAATTGTGGATGTTCATACACTGACAATTCACTTGGTATATTACTAAATCTGGGTTAACATTCTTATTTGCATATCTGCAGTGTCAGCACGGTTGACTGGATAAATTCAGCACACAGCCTGTTTTCGTAAAGATCCCGTTCATATCTGGTGCAAAGATGTCTTTTTGAAAATCAGATCACAAATGACCAATGGCAAATAAAAGTGGATAATTCTGTGCCAAAATCACATGAAAAACTTCCTCTGCTCAATTGTTTTAATAGGAAAAATAACTATTTGTGTTTGTCTGAAGAAGGACAAACATATAGCGATTAAAAGGTAAAATATTAAAGGTTCCATAGAATAAAAATCTGAGTATAACTAGGCATAGCTTAATAATAAGAGTTCAGAAAATGGTGGACATACCGTGAGCCTCAAACACCACTGTTTTTCTCATTTTCATGAAGATCCCATAATTGTAAAATCTCAGGCAAATCAGAACAAAACACCAACTGATCCACACAGGATCATAAATATACACACCACAGGCAGCGTTTGATTAGCCACAATATTTCCTAGTGAGATTACCATAATATTTCTTTACTTTATTTTTTAGTTTATGTAAGTGTGTGTCATACTTACCATGTATGTGGGACTCTTATTTTGAAAACAGGACAGGTTTGAAGCTGGTCAACAACTGAAGAATGCTTATTTTGCGTGTGTGTCTATTTTAGAGAATATCACAATGTGTGTATGACCCAGGCACTAACATGAGCTACTGGAGCATCAGAGCAGAGCTCAATAATATTCACGACCCTTCCAAATATGGTCAAAAAACCCAACCATGTCAGGGTAAATTCCTATGGTTGGAATTGGACCTGTAAAACTGTTTCTGGAAAATGTTTGCCCCTTACCCATGACACATACATACTTTTTAGATATTAATGAGAAAAAAAAAAGTCTCATATTGCATCAATGCACTGCATTGTACAGCTCCTTTAACGGTCAGTGTTGTATTTTTACTATTAAATTCTAAAAACTATCAAATTAAATGTGGGTCAAATATTCACAAAATCAACAGCTGAGTTTAAAAAAAAAGTTTATTTCAATTATTTAAAAAGCTTATTAAAAACTTTATTTAATTCATCATTTGGGTTTGGCCATATTTTACTGAAGTATAGGTTGAATATGGAATTCCAGCTAAGATTTGCTGCCAAATATTGATCCATAAGAGGTCAAAATGACTTTAGAAAGATGGCAGCACCATTTTAGTTTTCACACAGAGATTAGAAGGTCTTTTTATTAATCAAATCTGTTTAGACTTTAGCATTAGTAATCTTGCACTGTATACTAATGGTAAAGGTAAAATAAGAAATAGAACTTGTATATAAATATTGGAGCTGAGGACCTGCTTGTGTTGACACAGGAGTAAAACAAGATGTAATATGTTTAATACTTGCCCAAATTTGACTTTCAAGGGTAGTTGAAAACACTGTTTTCACAGTGCAAAAGCATGTGTTCAAATAAAGACAGCCGCAACACATGATCATTATAGGACATGTACTGATAAATGTTTTTAGTGCATAGTATTATGACAGTTTACAGTTCAAATCATCAATAAACTTAAATAGTTTATTTTTTACATACAATTTCAGTTAATGTTTTTTTTCGAGTAACAGAAAATCTCATTACGGCCATTGTTATAGTTAATGATAACCCTAATCTACAAAAGTGTTACTTTATTTTATTTTGTTTATTGTAGTTTTATACATCCATAAAGCAGACCTGTACATAATTGGTCACCTATAACCGTCGTCATTGCTGCATGAAAACAAAACTGTTATGAAAACAAAACTGTTGTTCAGACATGCATTAATTATACATAGTGAGTGAGTTTCATGACAATACTAGAACACTTCCATCCTATCCATTGTTGATTTACACAGACCATTTGCATACAATGCTTTGAACTTCGTAGCTGTGAAACAAAATAAACATTTTATTAGAGAATGTTGATTGCTTGTCGATTGTAACAGGAGTGTTCTAGTTTTGACACATTCTACATTGACTTTTTTGCATGTGTGTGCCATGCTATGCACATCAATCCTTTTATCAATATATTTTAATCTACAAATGTATTTTAATGGGACAGTTAACCACAAAATAGGGCTGGGTGAAAAGTACACTTGAAGTCAGAATTATTAGGCCCCCTTTGATTTTTTCCTTTTAAAAATATTTCCCAAATGATATTTAACAGAGCAAGGAAATTTTCAGAGTATGTCTGATAATATTTTTTCTCCTGGAGAAAGTCTTATTTGTTTTATTTCGGCTAGAATTTTTTACTTTTTAAAAAAAAGCATTATGGTCAAAACAGAGGTCTACAGAACAAACCATCGTTATACAGTAACTTGCCTAATCACCCTAACCTGTCTAGTTAACCTAATTAACCTAGTTAAGCCTTTAAATATTACATTGGCTGTATAGAAGTGTCTTGAAAAACATCTTGTAAAATATTATTTACTGTCATCATGGCAAAGATTAAATAATTCAGTTATTAGAAATTAGTTATTAAAACTGTTATGATTAGAAATGTGTTGAAAAAAAAAAACTTCCCTCCATTAAACAAAAACTGTGGAAAAAATAAACAAATTAAATAATTCTGACTTCAACTGTAATTGAAATCAACATTCAAAACCTATAATCAATCTAATTTTTCCAGGTCAGTTTTTTAAATTCCTTTCTCAACAGTGTGTGGAGTCATGTGACCCCGCTCTGTTAAGGCCGATTTTTACTTCTGCGTCGAATGCATGGGTATGGTCCGGCACAGCCTTCGCGTGGTCGCATACCTGCGCACATCTTATAAAAAAATTGTAACTACACATCGTCCGTTTGCACTACATTTACGTTGATTGGAAGCTGCGCCAGAAATGCCTTGAGATGCCATATTTTCTATTACAATAAAATTATTGGTTACATTTTGTTAGAGATACTGCTTATTTTCTACTTTTAAAATGAAAAGCTTTTAACACGATTAATTTGTTTCCAAAAGTTACTTACAAAAGTTGCAAGTTACTCATTTTCACTTTTTTAAATAAGAAAAATTGTTTTAGGCAATATCAACGTAAAACAACTGAAGTTTAATAAATAATCATAGATAGTTGATATTAGGGCCGTGCGATTTGAGGGAAAATATCTCATTGCGATTTTTAACAGATGTTGTGATTTCAATTTGATTTGTGATTTAATTTTGTAGTCAAGCTTCAGCTTAGTAATCTGTATTGTAGCTTCTTATGCTGAAATGCAGTGTGTTAGTCAAATAATGGACGTGAAAATGTATTAACTTACTCCAACTTTTATTTAATTTTTTTTTTAAACATTCAGAAATTAAACAAATTTTTCTCTAGAGCAAACAGAAGTGAGTTGTGCCGTTAGTTATCTCCTGGTGCCTTTGTGATGTTTTTTCATGTGGTGTAACAGCTGCAAACAGTTCTGAAACTGCACTTTGCTGTTGCTTGCTACTAGGTTGAGTGTCACTGGCAGTACTTTCAGTTGATTTTTAGCAAGACACTTCTCACAGGCTGCCTGTGGTGCTTTTTTAGATGCTGGTTGTTGACTTTCCTCGTGCTGTGGCAACAATTCTGTGATAGCCATTATGAATGACCATTTTTTGTTCAGTATCTGACTTTGAAACCAAAATATTCCAATATTATTGACATACTGTTTTTCTTTGATATGAATTCATCTATTAATGCTTCTTAAGCAGGAGAAGCCATCATCCCACTGGTCCGCGCTTTCCTGTTTGTTTGTGGGCGTTCTGCATAGTTCGGTTGAGCAATTCTGATTGGGCAGAATGAAATTAAACTCACTCAATTGGCTAGTAAGACTGTCACACACAGACGGCAGTCACACGTTTGCTGAGTGGGGGGATTATATAATACATATATATGTAAATTTCATATCGCAGCCTCTTGCGATTGGCTCATCACAACGTTTCAAATCATGATTGCAATTTGATTTCGATCAATCGCACAGCCCTGTGTTTTCTTTGATTATTTTAAAATCAAGCAATGCACCATTCAATCAAACATCTCTCACTTGTAATATGTGAGCATATTTACTTTACAAAACTCATCAGTAAATGATGAGGGCACAAAAATAAAATAAATTAATCATAAGAATTAATCAAGATTTGATTTTAATGCCAAATGCCCCAGCCCTACCTCAAAATAAAAACTGTCATCGTTTATTCATCCTAGATTGGTTACAAATTGGTTTTAGTTTGACAAAAAAAGCCATTGACCTCTATAGTAGTTTTTGTTCCTACTATGGATGACAATGGCTGCTTTATTTCACCATTCTTCAGAATATCTTCCTTTGTGTTCAACAGAATAAAGAAACTCAACATTTACAACAGTTTTTTTTTTGTTAATTTATGAAAACACACTTAAAACACAATTTTCCTGCTCTATAAAAGACTTTAAAGTTTAGTGTTAATGCTAAATACTTTAATTCATCAATGCCTTCATTTACTGTGTTTAACCCCTACAAAAAATGTACATTCAATAAAATACTTGGCTGTAACCAAAAAATAAATAAAAAATTTTATGGATAATATTTATAAATATTTAATAATTACTTTAACTATAGTCTTTCATTACGTTCAATAAACTGGAACACCTACTTTGCAAATATACCAAATATTGGTTGTTAATCTAGTCAGTGACACAAACCGCTACTGTAATCAGGTGTTCAATGTTCATTTCCAGCACTCCTAAACCATAGATATCAGTAACAGTGACTCACTGTCAGCCAAATTAACACAGTCCGTCAAGTGGATGACGTGTTGCAAAGCATTCAGCTAGTATAAAGACATCTGCTCATAACCATCATAGTCATCACCATCACAAAAAAAATACATCAAAAGAACAATTAATTTACATATGAATCATCCAGTGAATAGATTATGCAAACTGAACGCATAATAGTCAAATGTTCCAACAACAACAAAAAAAGATCAACCAGTTCAAATCAAAAACTATACTAGCCTATATTTATTTATATATCTCAAATCTAATTTAAAATGAGCATATGTAATCTTTTAAAATGTGACTTATGGACAACAAAAAAACTGAATAAGGTATTGCTTTCGAATCAGTCTAAAGGGAAAGAGCCAATTTTAGGTGACCAAACCAAATCATTTACATAAAATTCAAATGTAATCAAAAATCACTTATAGAAGCCAAGAAAACTTTACAATAAGGTTTCATTTGTTAATGTTAATGTATTGACATGAACTAAGTATGAACAGTACTTGAGCAGCATTCATTAATCATAGTTCAACATTTACTAATGCATTATAAACATCCAAATTCACGCTTGATAACATTAGTTAATGCATCATGAGTGAACTTGTACAACTTTATTTTCACTAACTAATGTTAACCAATATGAACAAATACTGTAATAAATATTGTATTGTTCATTGTTTGATCATGTTAATAAATACCTTACCTAACATTAACTAATACAATCTTATTGTAAAGTGTGTGAAAATCCCAGTAGATCAGCAGTTTCTGAAATACTCAGACAAGCCCATCTGGCACCAACAACCACGCCACGTTCAAAATCGATTAAATCACCTTTCTTCCACATTTTGATGCTCGGTTTGAACTGCAGCAGATCATCTCGATCATGTCTACATGCCTAAATGCCTAAGCTGCTGCCATGTGATTGGCTGATTAGAAATTTGCGTTAACGAGCAGTTGAACAGGTGTACCTAATAAAGTGGCCGGTAAGTGAATATAATGTGTGCCACCATGTTTAAAGTTAAAACTGGGTTAGTAATAATTCATCCAATTCTGAGTAAAGCTAAAGGAGACGGCAGATGCCGTGGTAGGCATGTATCGCTGTTCATTACTGTCCTCTGTCATTGTCAAAGGTTACAGTTTCTTTCTCATGTGTGTCAGCTAATTAAAAATGTATTATGTTGGCAATGCAAAGAGTCTGAAGGTAATATTTCAACGTACACAAAGACCTGTCTCTACCCTTGATCTTTCGTGAGGAGCAGTTGCGTTTGATTTAAATCTGGCTCTGAGCAGGAGGTCTTAATTGTTTAAGCCCGGTAAATCTGGATAAAGCCACCTGGATGTCCCTTAAAGATTAACAGCCAGCTCAATGCAATTAAACAGAGACGTCCGTGTGCTTGGTGGCCTTTTACTGGGGTAAAAATAAAATAATGCATGTTTGTTTCTACTCAAAACTCACTATAATTTAAAGCACTAAAGCATCAATTTACACAACACGTCTGCCCTCAATATTAATTTGACCAACTGGCATTCTGAGTGTGATATGAATATAATAGGAAGGAACTGGGGCATTACACGGTTTGTGATTTTTTTTTTTGTGGCTTAACTATGTTCAGAGTCTTTTTAGGCACTGCTGTTGGCAAAGTAAAATCCTGAAGCTCGAGCTTTTTTCACTTCATGGTCGCTCAAATTGAGGTTTCTCCCATCGGTGAGAGAATTTAAAACGAGGAATGGATTTAGAGTTTGAATGCTTGTGAAAATCTCATTCAACTCATACAGTAGTTCAGGTTAGAGCTGCACAATACAGTGCATCTGGAAAGTATTCATTGCGCTTCACTTTTTCCACATTTTGTTACAGCCTTATTCCAAAATGGATTAAATTTATTTATTTCCTCAAAATTCTACACACAATACAAATTTTTTTAATTGTTGCAAATTTATTAAAAAAAAAAAAGCTGAAAAAAAAAAAAAAAAAAAAAAAAAAAAAAAAAAAAATCACATGTACATAAGTATTCACAGCCTTTGCCGTGAAGCTATAAATTAAGCTCAGGTACATTCTGTTTCCACTGATCATTCTTAAGATGTTTCAGCAGCTTAATTGGAGTTCATCTGGGGTAAATTCAGTTGATTGGACATTATTTGAAAAGGCATATATCTGGCTATATAAGGTCCCAGCGCATGTCAAAGCACAAACCAAGCATGAAGACAAAGGAATTGTCTGTAGACCTCCAAAACAGGATTGTCTCAAGAAACAAAGCTGGAGAAGGTTACAGAAAAATTTCTGCTGCTCTGAAAGCTCCAATGAGCACAGTGGCCTCCATCATCCATAAGTGGAAGATGTTTGGAACCACCAGGACTCTTCCAAGAGCTGGCAGGCTATCTAAGCTGAGTGATCGGGGGAGAAGGGCCTTAGTCAGGGAGCTGATTAATAACCTGATGGTCACTCTGTCTGAGCTCCAGCATTCTTCTGTGGAGAGAGAAGTACCTTACAGAAGGACAACCATCTGTGCAGCAATCCACCAATCAGGCCTGTATGGTAGAGTGGCCAGACAGAAGCCACTCCACAGCTAGAATTTGCCAAAATGGCACCTAAAGGACTCTCAGACCATAAGAAACAAAATTCTCTGGTCTAATGAGACTAAAATTGAACTCTTTAGAGTGAATGCCAGGCGTTATGTTTGGAGAAAACAAGGGACCGCTCATCACCAAGCTAATACCATCCCTACAGTGAAGCATGTTGGTGGCAGCATCATGCTGAGGGGATGTTTTTCAGCAGCAGGAACTGGAAGACTAGTCAGGATAGAGGGAAAGATGAATGCATCCATGCATAGAGACATCCTGAATGAAAAGCTGCTTCAGAGTGCTCTTGACCTCAGACTGGGGCGATGGTTCATCTTCCAGCAGGATAATGACTCAAAGTAATTTCAATGGAGTGGCTTCACAAAAACTCAGTGAATGTCCTTGAGTGGCCCAGCCAGAGCCCAGACCTAAATCCCATTGAACGTCGCTGGAGAGATCTGAAAATGGCTGTACACCATCGCTTCCTTTCCAACCTGACAGAGCTTGAGACGTTCTGCAAAGAGGAATGGGCAAAAATTCCCAACGACAGGTGTGCCAAGCTTGTGGCATCATATTCAAAAAGATTTGAGGCTGTAATTGCTGCCAAAGGTGCATCAACAAAGTATTGAGCAAAGGCTGTGGATACTTATGTACGTGTGATTTTTCAGATTTTGTTTTTTTTTTATAAATTTGCAACAACTTCAAAAAATCTTTTTTTTTCACATTGTCATTATGGGGTATTGTGTGTAGAATTTTGAGGAAATAAATGAATTTAATCCATTTCAGAATAAGGCTGTAACATAAAAAAAATGTGGAAAAGTGAAGCGCTATGAATACTTTCCAGATGCACTGTGCATCATTTCAACATTGATATCGCAATGTGTGCATCTCAGATCAATGTCGAGTCAAGATTATGGTTGACCAGGAACCACAGCTCAGAACATGTCATTAGTGGAGTCATTCATTGCAAAGTTTAACCATAATCAAGAGAAAGTTTATAATTGTATGTGTTTTAGGGCCTGTGACTGTGTGAGCATTTTAAACAAGTGTGACTTTAACAACGAATAACTGTATTTATTTATTTAATGATGATGAAGAAGATAATACAGTATTATTTTACATTTGATTATTCAATTTATTTACCTGAATACAAGTTACTTACCCTAACTGTTAGACTATATAACTGTTAAACAAAGCGCTGTTTATTTAATTTGTATTTTTTTCACTTTTGAATTTATGTGCTTGTGATTTGTTTGCTATATTTTATGCAGCACGCCTACAAAATCAACTAAACAATGAAAAATGACAAGTTAATTCTGATAAAAAATATTTAATTAATCTGGTGAAATTGTATTTATAGTGCATGTCACAGAAAAATCTACATATCTCAATGTCCTTTCTTTTTTTAAATATCATGCTGGCTTAATTCAGGTTATGTAAAAAGAATGTTTTGATATTAGACATTTCTTGATAATTCCAAAGCTAGGATATTTAGCTATATTCCGGTTTGGTTCATAGCTTATAACACTTTAATAAAGGCTTATATATATATATATTTTTTTTTTTTTTTTTTTTTTTGACTATAAATATGATTTTAAAAAAGTCCCATGGGACAAAACAGATGAGAAAAGTACTTGTTTAAAAAAAAATGTAAAGCAAAATTAACAAATTTAAAAAAACAAACACCGTAAAACCTGTTTTACATTAGCTTGTTGAAACTTCTTTAGGTAAAAAAAAATAACTAAAATGTAACAAATGACTAACTTAAAAAAAACTGACAAATAGACAGATAACAACAACATAAAGTGACAAAACTAAATCATAAAATTTTCATAATTCATGGGTGAAATTATAAAAACAAACTTAATTAAAAATATTAATAAAAATTGCAATCATATATCACACACACAAATAATAAAGACGGAATAATAACAGTGTTGACATTATGAATGACCGAAACACACTTACCGAGAAGACCGCGTTCTGCAGACCGAAGGGGATCGGCGTGAGTCTCGCTAAGGCCACAATTTTGAGTCCACTTCCACCCTCCACCACCCGGATAACAGCGCTCAGCTGCTCACTGCTCCCGATCTTACTCAAAACCCAGTTCGTCAGCAACCGCTTGCACACCACATGTGCAATAAAAGTCCCGATCAAAACCCCAACCATCACCAGTCCCATGCCCAACACAAACCCATACAAATAGCCCGCGGCCACGTTGAGCACAATATACCCCCATCCGCAGGGGAAGGAGACGGTGATCAAGCCCACAATGAAGAGCATGGCTCCCACGAGACTGTCCAAACTCTCCACCCACAGCAGCACATCCTTCAGGTACTGGCGTACCAGAGCCACTGACGAGAAGCACACGGCGGTCAGGACGCACGCCAGCAGGGCACTTTTAAAGCAACAGGTGGTAATGCAACACGGGTGTCTGAATTCGGGGGTGAAGGACGAGGCGGGCTCGGTCAAGCCCGCGGGGTCCGCATCTGTTTTGCCTCCGTTCGCTCTCTCGTCAAACACGTTACAGATCAAGATGTCGATCTTGTCGCAGTCAAGCGAGTCCGGGGTCCTCTGGAGCCAGCGGCTCAGCTGGATGTGCCCCTTCCCCGCGGCGTGCTTCAGGGCTTTCAGCACACCCTGCACTGGCCCCAAGCTCCACATATTCACCCCTTCTTCATATGACTTAACCCGACTGATCGATCGGACGTCCAGTCCAAAACGCTGACCCTCGATTCCACACGTAGCAACCCTGAATTCCCTGAATAGTCCCAAACAGATTTACAGTGCACTAGTTTATCTGGGAAAAACCGATGTGGAGTCGTGCCACTTCAAGGACTTGAGATGCAAGCGTGTCGGCTGTGGTTCACTTCTGAACGCCATGCTCTCCTTCCCAACATCTGACGAGTGAAATCCCTTCAAGCGTGTTCAGATTGCTCCTGTCACCGGCGGATAAATCACACACACTCACACACACGCTCAACTTTCCCGAGCTCACTGCAGTGCTCCCATTCAGGCTCCGGTCCAAAGTCCCGCCGCTCGTCCGCCTCAGCGTGTCACATCTCGTGGGCCGGAGGACGACGACTGTGAAAGTGTCGTATTGACGGTCGGTGTCTTTGCTGGACGGATTTGTTTACATTCGCACCGCAAGCTCTTGCCCACATCGGTAAGGGATGTTTACGCCAAGCGTTATTCATGCCAGTGTTTGTTTCCCAGTATTCTGTGCGACGTCATCACGTGATCTCACAGGAGAGTATCGCGATAACACCACACAGGAGCGCACTTGCAGTTCAGAGGGACATGATTAAATCAAAATATTTTACTCATGGATTTATTGATCGTTTGTAATATGTCGTATGATAGTTTAATCAAATATAGCCTACACACACTCTTAAAAATTAAGCTTCTTTATCGTCATTGGTTGTTCCATGAAAAACCATTAATATTAATTTCACTCGAGGCTTTTTTGTGTAAATTTTTTCTTTTTTTTAATTATTAAAATGGTTATTACACTAACAAAAATGGTTCTTTTAAAAATATTTTCTTAAAGTTTCTTTTACAAACTAAAAATAGTTTGATACATTGCTGCAAATCACAGTGGCACAGTGGGTAGCGCTCTCGCCTCACAGCAAGAAGGTTGCTGGTTCGATCCTCAGCTGGGTCAGTAAGCATTTCTGTGTGGAGTTTGCATGTTCTCCCCGTGTTGGTGTGGGTGCCCCCCCACAAGTCCAAAGACATGCGGTACAGGTGAATTGGGTAAGCTAAATTGTCTGTAATGTAAGTGTACGAATGTTTCCCAGTGATTTGCAGCTGGAAGGGCATCTGCTGTGTAAAACATATGCTGGATAAGTTGGCGATTCATTCCGCTGTGGTATTAATAAAGGGACTAAGCTGAAAAGAAAATGAATGAATGAGCATTGCTGCAAAATAAATAGGCCTGAAAACATTTTGGAATTGGACCCTTTATTTTATTTTAGTGTAAATAAGAAACTGATATTAAAACATTTCTTAAAAATATATTTTTTTAAAAACTTTGGTTTTAAAGGAAACTAATGGTCCCTGTGTGTCTCTAATGACAATTTGCTGCCTTCAATTTGTTAAATATAAAAAATCCTAACGGAATATGTTCATACAAGAAACGATTAAAATTATCTTGTTTTTAAAGGTCAAACATCATTTTTTAAAACATTTTAGCAGGGCTGGAATAATAACTGTTGTATTGTATGATGTTATCATACTTAGAGGCCAAGTACAAATGTTTATGAATGGCACTCTCTTTTTTTCTTATGCTGTAAATTTTATTAATGTGAACAACATTTTAACCTATTTAAGCCCACCGGCAAACTATTATTGCCAAAGTTCATATTTGCATTTTCCTTGTATAAGTATATATATATATTTTTTTTACATGTTATCTATGTTTAATTTCTCCATAACATGAAAGCAAACAATCAAATAAAAGCTTTCAAGAAATAAAAAAATGAAATTGACTTTCTTCCTGTCACATGAGGCTTTCTACTTCCAACATTACCAACCATAATAAAGGCAATCCCAAATACCCCCCCCCCCCCAAATAACGGCAATTTTCATTTAAGTTTTTTTTTTTCATGAAGGTCTTTAGAATCACACAAACGAAACAGATTTTTCAAGAGATCTATGGTTATTGTATATTCTGGCAACAGTCCGGCAAGTAGTTTGTGTGGGGAATTAGGGAATACTGTGTTAATAAGTCCATAAACCAAGGATATTGGTCTTGTTGTATGTTGTTGTTTTGTTTTTTTTCATAACAACCCACCTGGGTGGCACAGTGGCTCAGTGGGTAGCACTGTCACCTCACAGCAAGAAGGTCATTGGTTCTAGTCCTGGCTGGGTCAATTGGAGATTCTGTGTGGAAGTTACATGTTCTCTCTGTGTTCACATGGGTTTCCTCAGGGTTCTCCGTTTCCCCCACAGTTCAAAGACATGCGCTACACACTGAAAAAAAAAAGATTTCTGCAATATTGTTGCAAACAATTCATATGGGTTGAATTTAAGCAAACAAATTAAATTGAGCAATGTTTAAATTCAGCCCAAATAAATTGTTTACAACCACCTAACTTAAAACAAATTTGTAAATGCAAGGAATCATCTTTGAATCATTTTGAATCAACAGGTAAAAGAAAACAATAGAAGAAAACATATTAAAACAAAGACCAAAAAGATGTGTCTTTAAAGGCTTTATAAAAAGTTCAACTGAACTTATAGGTGAATGGAATAAGCTAAATTGGCTGTAGTGTATGCATGTGTGTGAATGCAAGAGTGTATGGGTGTTTCCCAGTGTATGGGTGGAAGGGCATCCGCTGCTTAAAACATATGCTAGATAAGTTGGCGGTTCATTTCGCTGTGGCGACCCCAAACTAATAAAGGGACTAAGCTGAAAAGAAAATGAATAAATGAATGAACATTCCTAAAAGAAAACTTAACCCTTAAACATCTTTACTGTAAAGTAGACTTTTTGATACACAATTTGATGCACAGAAAAATCCCCAGAGTAAAATTAACTTCTCAGAGAGTATTTGGTTTCACTCCCAAAGGAAGTTAAAATAACACTGGAGCAGGTTTAAAGTGCCGATTGAAAAGTAATGATAAAATGACTGAAGAAAAACACAAAACTACAACTGATTTCAGTCACAGTGTTAAGGCCCTGCTATTCACAAGTAGTTTCAAACGGCAGCTTTTTTTTACATTATTTGTCCACATAAAAAGGCAGTATTGGGTCACACAAACCAGTTTTTGAAAACTCTTGTCAAGGTGAAGATTTTCAAAAGTTGAAATGGAGGTGAAACTTTCTTTAATTTACAAAAATACCTGCATGTGGACATGGCCTTAAATGAACAACTAAAACAAAACACAATAAATCTCTCAAAATCTCAGCAAATCAGGATCATAAAACAACTTTACGAAGAACTTGAACTTTTTAAAAGCATTTAAAAACGCATCTTTTTGGTCAAGCTTTAAATTAACAGTATTTCTGTATTTGGATTTTTAACTTGTTTTAATATGTTTTAACATGTTTTCATTTATTGTTATGTCTTCTTTTACTTGTTTTCTCTTATTGTAAAGCCCTTTGTGACTCAATGTATGGGAAAGGTGCTATATAAAGAAACCTTTACTTACTTACTTTACATACTTACAAAAGCCCTTTGTGAGATTTTCTGAAAATACCCGTTTTGTTAGATGTCCCCATTGTGGAGAGCAGTACTTGCTTTACTTGGGCTCTTTGACTCAGTTTTTATGTTCATTGTCTTGATGACTGTTGTAACTTTGTGTGGGACAAAATACTCTCTACTCTGAGGATTTTGGTTGTGTAGAGAAAAAGAAATTAAAATTGTTTCATTATTTTTTAAATATCTGTATTAATTCAGTCTTTTGTGTTTGAGTGGGTTTCCTTCGGGTGCTCCAGTTTCCCCTACAGTCCAAATGCATGCTCTATAGGTGAATTGGGTAAGCTAAATTGTCCGTAGTGTATGTGAGTGAATGAGAGTGTATGGATGTTTACCAGTGATGGGTTGCAGCTGGAAGGGCATCTGCTGCGTAAAACATATGCTGGATAAGTTCGCGGTTCATTCCGCTGTGGCGACCGCAGATTAATAAAGGGACTAAGCTGAAAACAAAATGAATGAATGAATGAATTGAGTCTTTATGTCAAATGTTCTCCTCCTGTTCAAATTTTATTGAAGGGTGCATACAACATATAACATAACACAACATAACTATAATTGCAGCATATTCAAATTTGATTAAAAAAATTATAATAATTTGGTTTTATGGATGTTAAAGCTTTATTATTAGGATTGTGGAAGCACATTTCTGCCACAAAGATTTATGCTTTGGTAAATCATCAGGAAATAAAATCATAATTATAACATTCAAAATCTATCTAAATATTAAAAACATTGTGACAGTAACAATGGACATGCTTTCTTTGGACATGTTTTTTCATCACATTGAAATGAATGTCATAATTATAAAGAAAAATATTACAATTATGACAAATGATTTAATTCTATAATGAAAATAACATTTTTATTTTATTATGCCTAATTTATCAAATCTAATAGCTGGCATAATGATATTCTAATTTTGACTTTTGAATGTCCTTTTAATCTAATGGTGCATTAGTTCAAGAACTTTGTCAAGACAGTACATTCAGCCTTCACAAAGACACAGTGCATGCTGTTTCTTGTGCACTGATATAACGACAACAGGAAATCCGCTCTGATATATAGCTTCAGAATCGGATTTAAGTCAAAGCTTACTTAAACTCCAATGTTACCTAGATCACGCTTTTAAATGAGGAAATAAATATATAGTTTGCTTTGTAAATCTACTAAAACACTGGAAGGTTGACATATCTCACTTTTCCCTTATAGCATTAGATAAACCTATTCATACAACAGTTCTGTCTGGTTCTCGAATCTGATTGGCTGATAGCAGTGTGATATTCTGCAATATCAGAACTCCTACAGCCTCCTCACCCTTCTGTATTACTCAGCCCAAATAGAGTGACAGCAGATTAATAAACTCTCTACAGTTTGACAAATATTGTAGCTGTTGGACAGCATAATGTACTTTAGAGTCTTTTTTAGCCTAGAAGGTAGGTGTTTAGATTTCAACTATGCAGTTTATTTATAAGGATAGTGCCTATTTTAAATATATATAATTTCTGAGATACATCGCCATCCACAAGTTTTAAACTACAGCTGATCAAATTCTTATAAAACTGGTGAGTGCCTTTCTATGTCGATCTCTCTTTTTTGTATGTTGTAGTGCTGTATTTATACTATAGTAATTGTAGTGTATTGAGTGTGAGCTGACTGGAATGTATGTATTTTGTGTTGTGCTGCGTCCCAATTCGCATACTATCCGTCCTTAATAGTATTTGAAAGTAGAATGTCCCAAATCGTTGTATGTTGAAAAAAGTATGCCAAGGGTTCCCGTATGGTTTACTATTTCCGATAAAAACTCGAAGTGTAGAAGCGTCCATACTCTAACCGCTGATATTGCCCACAATACATTGCGTGTAGGACGTGAATTCAATTTAGAACTACAAACGCGGGTGAAAAGGATAAACAAACTACAAACATTATGGATGCGCGAGACCAACTGTCAAGTAGAGAGGCTTTGGTAAAGATGTTTGTATGACTGTTAATTAATATCTAGCCCACTGGAACATGTTTTAATAGCATTTTCTGTGTTATATTTCATCTGCAACAACAATCCTGTACTTATATAAAGACGTGTTTGGACATTAACGTCTGAATGCAGAATTATCCAAACACCTGAGGAGATTTCTCTGCATGAAAGACTCGTGAATGGGAGATTCTCCCCTGCTGCTGCTGCTGCTTCTCAAATAAGGTAGGAAATTAAACATTAAAAGAAATGTGGATGATGTGTGGATGATTGACAGGGCTCGTAACTAAGCAACACAACGATCTGTTAACGAGGAAGTAGTATGTCCCAAAAGCTTGCATACTCTTCTGTTACACACTCAAAAGTGTATACTTTTCCTTCACACAAAAAAGTACATACTTTTACGGTGTAGTATAAGTATGTGAATTGAGACGCAGCATTGGCTAGTCTTTGTGTAATCCTGAGTTACTTTTTGGTTGGCCATCTGCAGTGTTGCCAACTTAGCAATTTTGTCGCTAGATTTAGCAACTTTTCATACTACCCTAGCAACTTTTTTTTTTCAAAAAGCACCTAGCAACAAATTTAGCAATTTTTAACATACATTTGGCTACTTTTAGCAATTTTTAAAAAGTGACTCAAAAGAGCAGTGGCTGCAGGCTTCACTCAGTAGAGTTAATTGCTAGCTCAGATTGTTTTTTATAACTGTTAATTTACTGATATTTGTTAGCATGTATAATTGTTGGTAATTTAGGTAGCAATAAATTCCAGTAGTGCTATAACTGCTGTCATTTTCACAAATGTGCTAATTTCACAAGTTAAAAAGAGTAAGTACACAAGCTGTGATTGATTAAAAGATTGTAACGGTTCATTATCAGTGTTATATTTGAAAATAAAAGATTCTTATAAAAAAGTGTTTGCATTACTTTTACAAATAGTCAACTATATTTTTCATACAAATCTAAATGGACATATTTGAAATAATGTTTTTGCTGAGATAGCCAGTCAATTTGAGATAACATTAATTATTTTGTAAATTACATAAAGATGTAGTTTTAAGTTGCGATTACGCAATGACATCATCACGTGAAGTAATATGTTAATAAGAACCTATTTATTGTGCATCTGGATGTAATGTTTTAATACAATATAATACACGGCGCCTCAGAGAATAAAAACATGATGGGCTTAAGCTTGTCAGATACTACATGATGATGTCACTGATAGGCAAATTAGTGCGTGACGTCATCTGGCAACATTTAGCTACTTTTCGGGCAGGCTTTAGCTACTTTTCATTGGAAATAGTTGGCAACACTGGCCATCTGTTTGTCTCTAATGAGTCTCCTGTTTTCATTACTGCATACTAGTTCAGTAAACAGAATGAAAGAAGAAATGTCCGCATGTGTTTAGTGTATTTCCTTATTGTAAACACAACAGTAATCTGGTAGTCATTGAGCTGCTTTAGGTTTTTTTAAATATTACATTTTTTTAAAAATATTTAAATATTGTGATCTCCCGATTGCAACAGAGAAATACTGGGAAATCCCTGTAGACTGATGGCATTTCATGGTGTTCAGCCTTATAATTTTAAAATGTCAGCAAAATTGCCTGTTTTGTCATCACTTTAGACATTACACTGGAGAATCATTCAAATACTATCTCTAAAGTGACGTTGGTGAAGTAGCAACAGCTTCTGCTGTTCTGACGTCAGCTACAGATGTGAATGAGTGGCAGAAGAAAGTAGTTCCTCAAACAAAAGTATTTTGAGACTGTGTTTGATTTTCGTCTTTTATATACACGATTATGCTACTGAATTGTTGTATAAATGCAATATCACACACTTAGCAGTGCGATGTGGTTGAATATCGTCACTGGTGGGACACTAAGCACGCCTCCCACCAGTGCCGATATCTAGCCACATTGCACTGCTACTCGTGTAATATTGCTCATATATCAATATAAAGAAATAAAATAAAATTGATTCAACTAAATTATTAAAAAGATGCTAAAATCTATCAATTTCCAATATAATCCCAAGCCATGAAGTCTCATTCAATTTCATTTTTGAAGGACATTTGACACTCTTTACTATCAAAACAGATCGTTCCCTGTTGGAATGTTGCCACACAAGCCTTTGTAGTATATTTCACAATGAAGACTAACAAAGAAATCAAACATAAGATAAAATTTGTACTTCGCACACCAGAATGACCCATAACACTTCAGAGATGAAGATATACTGAGTGGAGCATTAAGGAGGCTTTAGACTTTACACTGTTTTCATGAATTCTGGGGAAAATATTGTTGATCTGGAATATGAAAATAACTCGAAAGATCAGGATTGCATCATAACCATTCAAGCAGTCATTAGACCTTTCAAATGTTTCATTACAGATCGTCTGCGAGATTTAGAGAACAAGACAATATCTGGCTTTGTGCATGAATGTAGAATGCTGACTCATCCAAACTCATATGCACTCAAGGGTAATGTGTTTGTTTTCTTTACAACAGATCATGTGTTTTTGTGCACTGGCTTTGGTCAAGGGGTTTCTGAATGGCAGCTTAGTCATAAACCACACATTTGTTTAATGTGGATGGGCCACCAAGTTGCCTATTTACATGCATGTTGGTTTTTGTGGGTGTGTACATTTGCTCGTTTTACATTTAGTCATTAAGAATGGACTTTTATCCAAAGTGACAGTAAACATGAGAAGAACAAAGCAACCAAAACAACAAACAGGGAACAATCAGGGATGGGCAGTATTTATGATTCATGTGTTTCAAATACATATTTCAAATACAAAATAGTATTTTGCAATTTGTATTTGATAGAGTTTATAAAAATGGCTTAATATTTTGTATCAAATTACTTTAGTGTCTTGTATTTTTGTAGTTTCAAAATACTGTAAAATACTTTGTAAGAAGTATTATATTATACGATGAAATCACAAAATGCTTTTTCAGTTATTTGCCTAAGCTTGAGATCAGAACAGAAAATGTATTTATTTTTAAAAAGGTGCATGGAGTATGGATGGAAATTATGCTTACAGAAAGTAACAACCATTAAAAACAGAATGCCGAGCAATGCTAAGACCTTAAATATATCATATATGTATAGTGTACAACTCAGCATCTTTGCTTAAGGAATGAGATGGGGAAAAAAATCTCAGTCCTGAAGAACAGGACGTGGACCCCTTAGAACATCAGTCTGAGTGCTGTAGGTGGAAATTCAGAAGAACTTCAGAAATATAAAACATCAAAATATGGTGTACTGGTGTTTTTTTAAGAGGGTAAACCAAGACTCTTCCAGAAGAACTGAAAAACTCTTGGGAGAATGAGTTCACTGTACAAATAATCGATGGATTGCTGATTTTGATGGCAAAAAAATAAGAAACAACATTGTTTTATTTCAGCTAGAATAAAAGCAGTTTAAAAAATTTTTAAATCCATTTTAAGGTGAAAATTATTAGCCCCTTTAAGCTAATTTGTTTTTCAATAGTCTGCAGAATAAACCATGGTTTTCCAATAACCTGCCAAGTTAACCTAATTAGCCTAGTTAAGTCTTTAAATGTCACTAAGCTGTATAGAAGTGTCTTTAAAAATATCTAGTAAAATATTATTTACTGTCATCATGGCAAAGATAAAATAAATCAGTTATTAGAAATGAGTTATTAAAACTATTATGTTTAGAAATGTGTTGATAAAAGAAATATTTTCTCTGTTAAACAGAAATTGGGGAAAAAAAAATCAGGGGGGCTAATAAATCTGACTTCAACTGTATATACTCTTCATATAGGCCTGTTACCTATTTAAAATATAAGACTGTTAAGAGGTTGAATAATCATTGAACAAAGATAATGGCAATATTACTGGTTGTATATATACATCTTTCAAAACTTACCCCTACAGGTGAATGTGAAGTGGCAGAGAAAAGTTGTTGTTATCAAACTTTGTTTACTTCACAGAGTCTGTTAAATGGTGACTATATGCCTATTAATGGAAGGTCTGGAAGAAATTTCATGCTCCATTTTAAAAGTGTTTTGTAGTTTTATTTTAATACACTTAAAATTGGTGTATTTGGTATTTTATTTTAAAATACATTTCAATGTATTTTTGCCCATCCCTGGGATTAATATGCATTATGCATATCTATGTCAGTCTTAAGTCTTGGTCTTATACAGCATTTGTTTTAATAATAAGAAAAACATAAGGACACAGATGTGTGTGTAGTACTGAAAAAATATTCTTTAGATGTTTTTTGGATGAGGCTAAAGACTTACTTGCTTGGAACGAGTTGGGCAAGTTATTCCACCAGCAGTGAACAGTGAAAGATCAGTGAAAGTATTTTTGTGCCTTTTGGGCGAAGGCAAGTCCTTGAGAGTGCATAAATCTGAAGTTGTGTGGTATTTGCAGAGATGGGCAGAATTTATGATACAAGTACAGTATTTCAAATACGTATTTTAAATACAAAATAGTCTTTTGTAATTTGTATTTGATAAAGTTTATGAACATTGGTTTATTTTGTATCAAAATACTTTAGTGTCTTGTATTTTGTATTTTTAAAATACTGTAAAATACTTTGTAAAAAGTCTACATGATGACTTCATAAAAATCCAATCTCTGACTGGTGCTTTCTCAGGTATTTTCCAAGGCTTGAGATCAGAACACAAAATTGATTAATAGTGAAGAAGGTGGCTAATGCTTGGAGTATGGATGTAAAATATGCAACACGCATAAAGAAAATAACAGACAAATGATATGGGTAGGTTTGGGAGCAAGTTCGTAATCATTGAAAATAATATACTGTATGCTAAGACCAGTGTTGTGCAAGTTACTTCCAAACTGTAATACATTACAGATTACTTATTACTGTGATTTAAAAGTAATCCCTTACCTTACAATATTACTGTCTCAAAATTGTAATATGTTACATTACTCTTATATTACTTTTTAGTAACTTTCACCAAAATAACTACAGAATTAGAACTTAACATTCTAAAATGACTAAATGTACTGCAGAGCATTTTACATCCAGTAGAAAGCGATATTGATGTAGCAGAATGACGGCGACCTATCCAGGCTACTAACAATATAGTATATATTTGGCAACGTGAAGGCTCAAGACAATGCAAGAAAGGATAAGAGCCAGAATCACAAATGATCAAAGTCTGTTGAAAGTAAGTGATTATCTGGCAATATCTGTGAATAGCTTGCCTATTTTCATATTAGACACAACAGGCCTATATGTAAACTCCAATGCCATGACCAGATGCATTTTTTTCTTAATCTTGCCATTATTCTATTCACTTTAAATTCAGGTTCACAACACAAAACTGTCATGCACAAAGTGAGCATGATGAACATAGCTTTCTCAATATAATGCTCGTGCACCGATTTCCTTTGTGGACAAAACTGCTTGTGAGCTCTCAAATATACGCTGCTCGCGTGCAAATTTTCTCATGCTCTCTCAAATATGCACTGCTCACACACAAAATTTCTTGTGCGCTCACAGTACACTACTCGCTCAGTGAGATTATATGCAGACTCACAATTTGTGTCTTGTGTTCCCTCTTCCTTTCATGCTTTTTGATATAATTTATATTGGTACACTATTTATTAACAATAACCAAAATACTAAAATAGACTTACATATAAAATGTTTAATCTAATCCACTTTAACCTTTTTTGTTGTTTGTTATATGATGAAATATTTCCAATTTCAAACACTTAAGACACAGAGAAAAGAAGTTGAATGCAAAGAATACATTTTTAAAAAACATTTATTAAACATCCAAAAGGTGCACCATACTAATCAAATAAAACAACATTTAAGCAAAAATATAACGAATGCAAGCAGAAATGTAACCGATAAAAATAGGGGAAAACTTGATGAGGTATTATAGCCTACTGAACTATTCACTCCTCAAATAAATCTCACTATCAATCCCATTTTATCATGGCAACTAAAATAAATTGAACACGTCTCTGTTGTCTTCCACGTTGCTGATGAGATTGTGGAGGACATTTTCCCTGTCATGTACAGTGTTTTGAACAGTTCTACGGTAAAGTACTTCAATTAATCAGTTGTGCTAATACTAGTTGCTATGGTAACACAAGCGTAATATAAACAAATTACCCAGTGCTGTATTTTTTTTTTACAATATAGGGTATACTATACTACAATTCACCACACTTTACTGTAGTAAAACTACACTTTGTATTTCATTTTATCAGTTCACTATTCTTAATACTACAGTATGCTAAAGCATTCATTAACAAATTGTAAATAATACTAGCCTAAAACATAGGCAGTATATCTAACACTCAAAAACACAAGTATTTATTATAGAATTTATCATAACCTTTTAGTGTTTCGTGTATTGCTAATAAATACTGTAGCAATATATAAACCATATCAACATTCTTGGGATAACCAATTGAACAGGAGGATCTCTGGAGAGCAAAAGCACGAAAAGAAGAGGAAACATGAGGCACAAAATGTGAGTCTGCATCATCTGACGGAGCCAGAGCAGATCATTCGCACATGAGCAGCCGTGTTTTGAGTGCGCGCGACTGCGAAAAAAAAATTGCGGTCGAGTTGTCCACGAACAGAGAATTACATGAATGCGCTCTTGTAAAACTGCGCTTACGACTGTTGTCAGTGAAATAACGCCATATGCACATACGTCCATCTCGCGAATGTACTGTCTTCTGCTCATCTATTTTGCCACTCTTCCGCTGCACGTCAGGGCTTGACCTTACTGTGAACCGGGCTGAGCCAATAGCCTCGGACCTCGAGCTCAGAGGCTGAAATCATTCCGCGTTCAAAGTAAAAAAGTTCCAATAGCTAGAGGCATATTAATGACAACACGCGCATATATTCACTAAGCACGAACAGAAAATAGAACTTACTTGCGGTATTTTTTATTTGGTAATGTCTTGCGGGCGAAAAGTTTGTTGTAACGCACGCGTTACTAAACATGTACCGAGTAAAATATTACTGAAAATGTATAAGTAATGCCTTACACTACTGCGTTACTGGAAAATGTAATACATTACTGTAATACATTACTTTTGTAACGCATTACTCCCAACACTGGCTAAGACCAGTAATATTTAATGGCAGTATAGTGTACAATGCATAAGCTTTGTTTAAGAAATGAGATGGAATAAAATATCCTGTCCCAAAACAGAAATATGGAGCCCACAGTACATAATCCTTCTCAGTCTTAGTGCTGCGGGTGGAAATGCAGAGGAAGTTTAGAAATAGAAAACATAAAGATTGGGTACTGGTGTTCACTAAGGAGGTAAACTGAGACTCTTCCAGTTAAAAAAGAACTCTTGGCAAAGTGAGTAAACTGCACAAATAATAATAGTTTTGGATGGATTGCTTATGTAGATGAAAAGAAAATAAGACAAACAACATTAAAATAAGTCCTACAGTGGTGATTCCTATATTTATTGGCTGGTTCAAATGCCAGTTGATCTGCAGGTGCTCTGTACAGTTCATGAAGAGGGAACATGTCTGTCTATGAAGAGTTTATTTGCAAAAACTGATAACTCCATTTTTAGAGGTATAATGTTTTATGTTGTGCATTGATGAGTACAACAGCAAAAAAAATAAAATAAAATAAAATAAAAACATGATTTATGGTTTTCAGAAATCATGTTTTTACATTAAGTATTTAAGATTTCAATTGCAAAAAAACTAAATAAAAAAAAAATTATGTGAGCAAAAAATTTAAATAACCTCTTCATATATGACCCTTTTAAAATAGAAGACTGTTAAGAGCTGGTGTTAATTTCACTGGCCACCCAATGGATGGAAACACAATGAAGAGATATACAGTAGTACTATATTCTGTATATATTCTAGATACTATATATATATATATATATATTTGCTCATTTTCTGCATTTCATGGTTTTTACCGTGATTAAAGAGATCATCTTCAAGAGAGGACTTTCTGTATGAAATTTGTACAAAATGTATACTAAAATGAAAGAAACAACGGTCTATGAATACCTACTCATGTACAGGAGTAGAGGTGAATGAGGTGGCAGAGTAGCTGATTTAAACTTGCTGAGAAAAAAAAATGTTGCTGTCAAACTTAGTGAACTGTTTACTTTGGCCTATTGATGGAAGGTTTGAGAATAAATTTCATGCTCCCTTGTAAAAGTATTTTGTAGTATTTTCAAAATACAGTATTTTATTTTGATACTTGTTTTGGCTGCTGTATTTTGTAGTTTATTTTGATACATGTAAAATTGAGGTTTAATAGAAATATATTTCAATGTATTTTTTCCCATCCTTGGTTATATGGGAGTGCAGACTGCAGAGCCATTGGTTGTTTTGTAGGCAAACATGAATTTGATGAGAGCGACTATTGCCAGGGAGAGCACATGGATGAACTGAGGTGTGATGTGTGCTTTTTTTCAGCTCATTAAGGACCATTCTCACTGCTGTATTTTGAGAGTCGGATAATGGCTAAGGAGGAGTTGTGATGAAGTGTTAAATTGGCTAAATTTACAAACAGATCAAAGTGACAGTCCAGCAAAAGAGATAATAGGCAGGCTCAGATGTTAGAAGCTGCAACCATATACAGTTTTAGGAAAAGCAATGGTTCTGAATTACCAACACCATCTCACGGCAAATCGTAACTTTTTGATTTAGTGGCTAATTCATATGAATTCGTACGATATAATTTGTACAATTTAGTACAGATATGAAATGTAGATGTAGAAGAGAAGTGCTCCAATCACTGACAATTGAGGCACCCCATTAGCTGAATGATGGGATCCCTCCCGTATAGACCTGTCTGTTTGTTAAGACCTGGTCCACTGAGGTGCCCTTTGTGTTGAGGGTTGACAGGATAATCTTAGTGTGTTAAAAACCTATATGTACATCAAACAAGATGAGTCTTTATGGTAATAGTGAGTATGATTACTTATAATGATCTTGTGTTAATTAGATCACTTAGTATATTTTAAAAAGGCATGGTATAGGCAAATGTCCAAAGAATCGAGAAACCTGGTGCAGATGCAAACTGAGCTGCATCCAATGCTTTTTTTTTATACGGTCACATATACCCTTTATTTATTTATTTTTTATTTTTTTGTTGTATAACAACAATAGCATACAAAAAATTAGGAATACAATGCTTAGAATTTTCTTTTTACATTAAAGGGACAAATCAGTAGAGGAAAAAAAAAATTACAGGGGATATATAAATTACAAAAAAATTGCATAAGAAAAGGATTCCAAAATTGCATACATCCTTACAGCTTTTTTCTTTTTAATGTCTTTTAGTATTTCGATATAATGTTTAAGATGAATTTTAAACAAATAAATGTTGGGCTCATCATTGGACCATTTTTGTTTGTGTACATGGTACTTCCATTATATTATCAATAAATTAATAAACAAATTTTGCTCCAAAGTTTTGTTATTATTATTGTATACAAAATATCTTTATAAGAAAACTGAATTTTTTATTTTGTTAATTTAAATATAAGATATTCAACATCAATCCAAAACATTTGGGTATATATGCATTCAAAAAACAGGTGTTTTATCGATTCCTCCTCTAATTCACAAAAAGTGCACACAGATTTCATGTCTCTAAAAACATTTTTAACATGTTTCACTGGATAAATTAAATGAATTAGTTTATAAGTCACTTCTTTAACTTTATTGGTGAGACAGTATTTAGGTTCCAAACTTTTTTCCACTCAATCATCTCATATAAGGAATTCCAAAAAGGTTTGCATTTAGGCAACAATGTGGTTCTGCATAACTTTTTAATGTAATAGTTATTAAATTTATTGTCTTTAATTTTCTCACCATTGATACTTAACTGATTAGTATGTAAAAGATTTAATTTAGAAGATAAATCAAGGATGAGAGCTGAACAAGTCCACTAGGAATTGCATGAAATACCATTGCAAACTCTTTAGCAGTTACAGAGATCTTGTAATAATTGAGAAATTCAAAATAATTAAAAGGTTTTCCATTACTTTTGAATAACTGTCTCAACAAACTAATATAGTTATTGTACCAATTTCTATAAAATAAGGATTTATTTTTAAAGGTTAAACATTTGTTGTTCCATATTACTGATTTATGTGGAGAAAAATTATGCTTCTAAATAAGCATCCATAGTAAGCATACCTGTTTATGAAAAGAAGAAAGTTTTATAGGCACCTTGTTAATATCAAAATTACACCTTAAAAACATTCTATACCCCCTATTCTATACCCCCCCCCCCCACCTGGTCAAAAACTAATTTAGGGATGATGCTCCCAATTTGGCCTTTAGAATTCAGCTAATTCTTAATCTATTTGTTTTTAAATACACAATTAGAAGTGGTGAGGTCAAGAACATCGAGAGCACTATCTTCAAATGAATTGCACAATATCATCTTTTTTAAATAATGTGGTATGTTCCTCCATATAAAATTTAACAATAATGTATCCACCTCTTTTATAACTGATTGTGGAACATCTAATGCAAGAGATGTATATACTAAACGTGACAAACCTTTCATTTTTGGCTAATAATATTCTTCCTTTAATTGACAGATCTCTCATTAACCATCAGTTTAATTTTTGTTTAATGCACCCACCTATACCCTTTTTTTTTTTTTTTTTTTTTTTTTTTATTAACTTCAAGAAACTGTATAATATAACTTAAAATACAGTAAAAGATAACAGTTCTTTTACACAATAATCACATTAGATGCACAAGATAAAGAACAAAACCAAAATACAATACATAAAATAAACAAATAAAATTAAATAAATACAAAAAAAATTTAAAAGACAGTGCAATAAAAGAAAATAACTATTCAAGTAGCAAGAAAGATCTCATCATATTTGCTCAAGAGAGAAGCACATTTCTTATTTTCAATTAATCTAAGCGATTTAATTAAGTGTTCTATTTCACATAGGAAGTCTATAAAGATTGGATTTTTTTTAAGGAACCTCTGTTTGTGAAAGTAAAATTTCCCAACAAGTATAAAAAAGTTCACAGTGGCTTCTAACGACTTGTTTTGGTTTTCAAAATAACAAATAACATCCTTAAGGTGTAAATTACCACTCATATTAACCTTGGAAAAACAATATGAACTTAAATCATTCCAAAACAGTGATGACACGTTACAAGAAAAAAATAAATGACAAATGTCTTCACGCTCATTCTTACAAAATGTGCAACTATCAGTAACATCACAAAATTTGGATAAAAGTGCATTACATGGGTAAATATTATGCAGAATTTTAAAGTGCACCTCTTTCATTTTATTAGGAATACAGAATTTATATGGTAATAACCATGTTTTTCTCCATTGAATATTAACAATTATGGAACCCCAAAAAAACTTTCCTCTAGGAGTAATTGCATTATGTGACTGGGACACTTGACGTATGAACTTATTATTGCATTCTTTAGTAAGAATAGATTTTCCTCCTAGGTATAACTGTGATAATTGTTTGGAACTTGTCTCATAACTAAGAGCTGCTTTCATCAAACATAGTAATCCACTAGGTATAGCCTTTATAATTGACTTAAATTCCATGTATCGAACAGGGAATTGATTAATGTTTATAAAACTCTCATAAGTTAAAAGATCCCCGTTACAATCAAAAAGATCAGAAACAAAAATAATGTTTTTGTTAAACCATTTATCCCAGAAAAAAGATTTATTATTCATCTTAATGTCTACATTATTCCATAAAATGGTTTTGTGGGGTGAGAAATTGTGGCTGTAAGTCAGTTTCCAGGCTAATAGAGCTTGTTGATGGAATTTAGCTAATTTAATAGGCAATTTACCAACAGAGTAATTGCATTTCATTAAAAAAGAAAGGCCACCAATCTTTTTAAATATATTATTAGGAATAAAATACCACATAGAGTCTGAGCTAAGCAAACATCTCTTTAGCCAATTGATTTTAAATGTATTATTGGTGTCATCAAAATTTAGGACTTCAAGCCCCCCCTCACTCCTTTTATTTGATAACACATGTTTCTTCAATTTGTGAGGTTTATTATTCCAAATAAAGTCAAGAAAAACTTTATCAATTTTTTTAGAGGTGTGATTATCTACTGCTAAAGATAATGCGGGGTACACAAATCTAGATAATCCATCTGTTTTGGTTAAGAAGACTCTGCCTAGAATTGATAAATCTCTTTGGAGCCAACTGTTAAAAATATATTTTACTTTAGATAATCTTGTTGAAAAATTCAGAAACTGTCTGCTAATTAGATTTTTTGTTATATTAATTCCTAAGTATTTTACTTCATTTTTGATTGGTATATTTTCAATTTTTGCATCTAAGGTGTCGTACAAGCAAATAATTTCACACTTTAATAAGTTTAGCTTGAGTCCAGAAGCATCAGAGAATGCATTAATAATGGTTAAAACTGGAGACACTTGATGTTTATCCTTTAAAAATAGTGTAGTGTCATCTGCTAATTGTGATATGCGAATCTCTCTGTTAAAGATATTAATACCAACCAAATTATTATTGTGTAGAATATCTATAGATAGAATTTCTACAACAAATAAAAATAAGAATGGGCTCAAGGGACAGCCCTGTCGTATACCACGGAGCACAGGAAATCTTGGTGAAGTACATGAATTTAAAATTACACAGCTATTAATATCTTTGTACAACATTTGTACCATATTAAGAAATTTTAAGGGGAATCCGAAGGCTTTCAAAGAGTCTATAAGGAATTCGTGCTTTACGGTGTCGAAAGCCTTGTAAAAATCGAGAAATAAGATAATAGCATCAGAATCAATTTCATTTTTATAATCAATTAGATCCAGCACCAATCGAGTATTACAACTAATATGACGTCCTTTTATAAATCCAGTCTGTGTTTCATTTATAATATAATGTAAATGTTGTTTTAATCTTTTGGCAAATATGGAAGCAAGTAATTTATAATCAAAATTTAGAAGAGTAATAGGACGCCAATTGTCAATAATAGTTGGGTCTTTGTCTGGTTTGGGAATGAGAGATATCACGCCTTGTTTCATAGTGGGGGTCATTGATCCATTTTCTACACACTCTTGAAGCATTAAAAGAAAGGGTTGCTCCAAAAATTCCCAAAAATGTATAAAAAATTCTAATGTTAGGCCATCAGAGCCAGGCGACTTCCCTTTTTTCATTAATTTCATTGCATCCCTAATTTCATTTAATGAAAGTGGAGCTTCACATAATATTTTAAACTCATTGCTTATCTGAGGTATGTAGTTTTCTATTTGTTGTATGTAAGATCTATTTTGGCTTGCCTGAGAGTCAAGTGAATATAGGTTTCTATAAAATTTTGAAATAAAATTTCCAATTTCTTCAGGATTTTTAGATAAGGAATTATTTATTTGTAGAGCAGAAATACTCTTTCTTTTAAAATTTCTTTTCTCAAGTGAGAAAAAGAAACTTGTATTTTTCTCTCCCTGCTCAATCCACTTTGCTCTGGATCTAACGAAAGCACCTTTAACAATTTCTATATACAACTGGTCTAATTCTAATTGACAGGATTTTAACTGAGTAATTTCTTGAACAGTGAGATTTTCTTTTCTAATCAAGGCATTTATATTATTTAATAAATTAGCTTCTTTACTGGCATTAACCACTCTTAAGGCTTTAGATCGGTTTATAGCTAGGGCTCTAGCTTTAAATTTAAAATAGTCCCAACTAGCAGCATGTGACTTACTCACACTTTTTGAAAATATTTCAATAGCTAAATATTTAATCTGATTATTAAAAATTCTATCGTTTAACAAATTATTATTCAATTTCCAGTAACCACGTAAGGTATTCTCCTTACGATTCGTTTGCAAAACTAGTCTAATTACTAAATGATCAGAAAAAGGAGCATACTGGTGACTTACATCAAATACAAATTGTAACAACTGTTGAGAAATAAGGAAAAAATCTATTCTAGATTTATAAGTTTGTAGATTATTACTCCAAGTATATTCCTTCACATCAGGATGAAAATGTCGCCAAGCATCTGTTATTTGAAGATAATCACACAAAGTATAAATAATGTCATTACTGTGACTCATTTTGGGGGGATATCGGTCAGATGAATTATCTAAAACCTCATTAAAGTCTCCAGCAAATATAACAAAGGCCTGTTGATATTTATTCTTTAAAGCTTCAATTTTTATCTGTAATAGTGAAATAAGAGCTTTGTTGACAGAAGTTAAATTGTGGCCATATATATTAACTATTATAAAGACTGCGTTATCAAGTTTAGTGACAAGAATAACCCATCTACCCTCTGTAGAGGCCAGAGATTCAACAATATCTCCTTTAAATTTATTAATGAGAGTGATAACACCCGCTGAATGATTAGACCCATGACTAAAATAGGCCTTATCACCCCACTGTGATTTCCAAAAACGTACATCATTCTCACAAGAATGGGTTTCTTGTAGAAGTATTAAGTCAGCATTCATTTTCCTACAATATAAAAATAAAGCTTTTCTTTTAGTAAGATCTCTCAAGCCACGGGTATTTAACGAAATAATACTCAAAGAGTTAAACTCAAAGTTTTGCATTTTCATATATAAAAAAGAATAACTAGAAACAGAGATTAAAAAAAAAAAAAAAAATACAATAAAGTTGAATGCAAGTAGAACAAAATTAACAATGCTCACTTCTTGAACTTACCGCTGTAAACGAGTAACGGCAAAGAGGAGGATAAAGCTAACATGAACCTTAGCCAGTGGTACAATTACTTATTTAGGGACAAATTACATATAAAATATAGTCGTAACAGTCAATAGGGAAAAAGAAAAGTCTCGGAAATAACGTTAGATATTCTTCAATTGGAGATTGCTTAGATAACTCAAAAGTTACGTTCGGCTACATTCCGTGAGATTTTTAGGAGATAAGTTCAAGCTTTTTTCCAGCAACAAAAGCAAAGGGGCCATTCCACGAAACCTTTTTGCCTTCCTCACGAGCCTTCTTGACTAAAGGCCATAATTTTGCTCTAGCATCCACATCCTGTTTGATTAACGCCTCCTTGATGCGAATTTTGTTTTCCGCAAGATAGCGAGAGTCTTTTGCAGCTCGCCATACAATGTCCCTGTACGTACGCATAGTAAAACGCATCACGATGTTACGAGGTGCTCCGTCAGATCTCCTTAGCCCCAGGCGGTGAGCCACATCAATTACATCTTCCATCTTCTCTTGTATACCAGGAACCACCTGTTTCAGGATGCTGATCGTCACGCTTCTTGTGTCTTCTCCGTCGCGCTCTGGAACCCCTTGTAACTTGAGATTCCATCGCCTGGAGTAGCGCTGCATTTCGTCAAAGTTTTCTTTAAGGCGTAGGTTTTCTGCCTGCAATACTTTATTCTCCTTCTCAATTTGAGCTATTCTTAGGCCATGCGACTTGATCTCTTCACTCATGTGGGAGACTTTTTCAGACAATTTATCTAGTTTTCCACAGGAGACTGCGACCGTGTTATCAATGGAAATCACCTTGTCGTGCGTTTCATCCATTTTAGCGGTTAGCCTCTGAATCGCGTCAAGGAGTGTAGATAAGGAGATTTCATCCGTACCTTTTGACCTCGTAGGATTCTTTGATGGAGTAGAACAAATAGGCTTTGCAAAAACCTCTTCATTGGCACCAATTTCTGTCTCAAGATCTATGTTCTCCATGTTTGCAGACTCCATGCCCCTTTCTTCCACGAGGTATCCAGCCAATATAGCACTTTCCTGGAGGGACTGATTCTTTCTTTTTTTCCCCATTGTCACGTCAGAGAATAAATAATGTCCGTGAAAAAATTTCAAGAACAATAAAACTATCAAAATTTAGGACATTACATGCTAAATAACTGTTTTGTTAACTTTAAAACTCCTCGTAGTACCTAAGCGCTAAAAACCATGACCATTCACTCCGCTGCCATCTTGGCTCCCCCACCCACCTATACCCACCATTAACCCTACCCCTCACAGTGACGTCACTAGCTCTATTGAGTGCATTGTGTCTGACATTGCATCACTGAGATATGCAGTCTCAGCTTGCATCATCAATGCTGCATCCACATACTGTTGGAAGAATCAGCTAATCACAATGTTTCTGTTAGTGCTATGTTTTACCACAAGACGTCGCTGTTACCTAACATTTGATTCAAGGAGAGATGTCTGTGTCTCGAGGCGTCCTATCATTAAATAGATCATTAAAAATCATGACAGGAATGTAGAAATAATTTTTAAAATAATTAAGTGTACTTTTCTCTGTATGAAATGCTGCGTGAACAGTCCTAAACTCAGGAAAACATTAGGAAATAGTTCACGCAAATGAAAATAATCACTATTTACTAACACTAAAGGGGTTTAACAAGAATTTCTTTATTCTGATGAACACAAAAGAAGATACTTTGAAGAAAGCTGGAAATCGGCAACCATTTACATCAATGCAAATACATTGGAAGTCGGTGGTTATAGGTTTCCAGCTTTCTTCAAAAGAGCTTATTTTGTGTTTAACCTAAGAAAGAAAGTCAAACAGGTTTGGAACAACTGAAGGGTGAGTACGATATGATTTTTACTTTTCAGAGCTATCATTTTAAAAATACTGTTAAAGTAAATTAATATACATTAGCATAATTCTCAAAATGTTGTGTACAAACAGTTTATTTTTCATTTCATGCAAAAAAAGGAGGAAAATCACATTTAGAACGACATGAGGTTGATAAACACAACAAAATAACCTATTATTATTGTTGTTGGGGTGAATTATTATGCTTTAAACTTTCACCTGTTACACTTTATTTATAATGACCTGATGGCTTCTGTATCAAAACGGCTACTGTTTGGGTAGGTTTTCCATTATTACATAATAACAGACATGAAGAGCAAAAATATCCGCATGGTGAGAGACATAACAGAAATCGCCGCAGGTATAGAGGATAATGATGACAAGCTCTGATAGCGGAGCACAAAGCGAATGTCATTGGCGCACAGCTCAGCATCAGAGACCTGTGGCTCATCACTGGAGTACAGCGGGAGATTCCTTTCACGCGCATTACAGCGACACACAGCAGAACGCGCGCTCCTTCTGTCCGCACGCATTAAGTGCTTTTCTGTCAGAAGGGAAAGTTAAAGAGTTATTTATCACTAGGATTGACCATGGATTGCTCTGAAGAGGTGCAGTCACTCTCGGATGAAGCCAGCACTCCCATCGAGTTAAAGAAAGGAATGTCAATATTTTTGGACGTGAGTATTTTTAAGTAACTATTTTTAATATATTTTTGTGCTGAATAAATGCATGGAACGATAAAAGGAAAATGGAGACCTGAAAGAACCTGTTGACTGATTCACAATGATGTAGGATATCGACTGATATAATCTTCATTGCTCTAATATATTCTTATTTATATTGTTTTGATATTCTGTAATTTGCCTTTTATAATATGCTTAACGTTAATTATTACATTTGCTTTTTTTATTGCATTGATGTTTTATATTTGCCTACTAGGTTAAAAATAAAATAAAAATAAGTTTAACTATATATATATATATATATATATATATATATATATATATATATATATATATATATATATATATATATATATATTCAGTCAAATATGTCAAATACAGGTTTTAAAATTGTATTTTTAAATTAATTTATTTTTCAGCAAAATAGTGACTCTTATACCTTTTTGTACCAAGGACTTTGCAGAAGACATCAACTAAAATGTCATTCAGTGTGACAAACGATCACTTTAGTCACATTAAAACGAGACCATTTCAGAATATATTACAATATTTAAGGATCACAGTTCTGCAAAATACTAATCAAATGTAATTTTATATCTTTGTATTTTGCCAGTATCATTAAAAGTTGTAGTATTTCTCAGTAATGCATTTTTAATAATTTCAAATCCAACAATATTTAGTATAATAATTTCTTCTTTTATATATATTCAATATACATATTGTATAGATTAGAACGGCATTTTATGATATTTCATTTTCACAGAATGTTTTTCAAAACATTAGACACTACATTATAGCTCTTATGCACAGCAACATAATTGTGTGTATTTAGTTTGATTAAGTATATGAATGGGAAGGGCATCTATCACATAAAACACATGCCAGAGTAACTGGTGGGTCATTCCGCTGTGGCAACCCCTCATAAATCAGGGACTAACCTGAAGGAAAGCGAGTGAGTGATGTATATTTGAATGTGCAAATGTTTAAAGTCTCACTCATTCAATATAAAGAAATGTTACAGAATTCAGTGGCTGTAATTTTAGGTATTGATCTTGAAGTATTCAGGTGATTTGAGACTTACATTCTTCATAGCCTTAAGCATAGGCTTATGTAATGCACCATGACTCATATTGCATTGCGTATTTGCAGTCATCATGCATAGTATTAATTAATATAATGTTAATTAGTCATTATGCATATTGCCAATTAAACACATTAACATTATTTGTTCTCTTTTCTGCTTTAAACGGATTCAGATCCTCTTCAACCACAAAGCCATGCTGGCTTAAAGGCTGATTGTAACTGCGGTTTTAGTTGCTAATTAAATTGTAGTAAGGTGTCTAAAGAGCTTCCGCTGGGATCAGAGGTGTGTATTGTTAATTATCATACTGGAATGAGGAAGCACTAGTCCCTGACAGATCGGTGGCATAGTTTTTCACTCCTCTAAGGAGGAAGCTAAATTCAGCCTAGACTTGGCATGCCTAGCAGCGGACCACATTTAAAGTGTGAATATTCTTGCTGTGAAATGGGACTTTATTTAACAGACCGCTGCGGCGTGCTTGGGTTTTCAAAGTCAACACAGCATCATCACGTTTTCTTTCATCTCTGCTCTTTTTAGGACTCGACCTAAATAATTTACACTGCTAGAGTCCCTTTACATGATCAGCTGAGCATTTTTTTCTATGCCCAGAGTCTGTGAATTGATATTGTCCTGTTTTCTTTTAGATATTGAGAAGAGCTGACAAAAATGGTAAGCATTGTCTTCCTGGCTTTTAAAGTTCACCTGTAGTTCACCTGTATAATTAACCTTTTGGTATGGATTAGTGCATGTTACGACACCATGTTTGAATGGGTGTCCATTCTCAGGCTTTGCTGGTACTCAGTTGTCATGGAAACACTAGACTTGCCATACGTTTCCTAATGATAGTCAATATTTTAGTAGAGCGATACTAAACAAATGTCACTGTGCTCCAACTAATTCAATTGAGGCAACCACAGACTTTTAAAAATAGCCTTCATTTACATATTGTTTTCTATATGTTAAAGCTCAGTTATATTGTTTTTAAGAATCTGGTTTTCTAAACACTAATTTCATCCAATTAACTCAATACTTGAGAAAGCCCAGACATTTTGGAGCTATTCTTTATATATTTAATCTAGATTTAAAGGATGTTCCTAAATATTCTTAACAGAATTGTACGTTTGTGCCTGACTGGTGTGAATTTTTTTACATTTTCCTTAAATTATGTTTTTAATTAACCATAGTTTTACAAAACACAAAAAGTCATTAAACTATGCTAACCACATAACCACATGGTTTTGTCAACGCAATCTCACAGCAATTTGTAACTTTCTTGATTTAGTGGCTATAATTTAAATGAATTTGTATGATTTCAGGCTTACATTTTAATATGATTGGCTCATCCTCAATGAGGGGTATGTTTAGGGGTGGGCTTTGGGGAAATCGTATAAATGTGTACAAATTAGCCACTTTGTAATTGAGTGCGTACACAAAGGTAAAGTTCCAAATGCAGCTTTTATTGAAGCATAGGGATGGTCAGACAGGCAGGAGTCAACAGAAGCAAACAGTACAACATGGGTAATCCAGTAGAGAAATCCATAAAGACAGGCAATGGTCAGGGCAGGCAGAAAACACTTAAAAATTCCCAAAACAATCCAAAATCAAAACAAAGGTAAATACCAAAAACAAGAACTGAGAAAATGCTGAGTGATGCACACTAACAGTGAATAAGTTTACATGAACACCAATAATCCGATTTTAACAATATTCTGATTAAGAGACTACCATGTAAACTGCGATTTTTGATTAATTTAATTCGATTAAACTCATAATCGAATTAAACAGAAATCGGATTTTAAGACATGTGGAGTATGTCAATTTTAGTCGCATTATCGAAGTGCGGTACAGACATGTAAACACTGCAATCAAACTATTACCGTCATGTAGGATTTTCACAGCATTTTGCAACAGGATGGTCTATGCACACACAGCTGTTTGACACTATTCTCTGCACCTACCGAGTCAATGAAGGACCACAGACACCGGCATCGTGAAATTCAGTATCAAAATCCATTAAAACAACACTTTTCCGGCAGTTCATACTCACATCCAATATCTCGTTTGTCACGGGGGCATGTATGAAATGTTCCTGAATGAAAGTGAAAGTGCCGATCTGCAGGTAAAGTAGACAAATTAAAAATGAAACACCTGAAATTACGGCTGGAAGGGCATCTACTGCGTAAAACATATGCTGGATAAGTTGGCGGTTCATTCCGCTGTGGCAACCCCTGATTTAGGGATGGCTAACGTGAAACTGATGTTTCGACACAGTGTCTAGATCCCGAAGCGCAAGTGTTTTGAAACACTGCAGCGAAGCATGATTTGAAACACCCAGCTCACGTGACTAAAGTGTTTCGAAACACCAGGGTTCGTGACTAAAGTTTTCATTCGAATGTCAGACGAATGTTAAAACAAAACATATTACAAGAACAGAGCATTTAAAAACTATATATTATATAGTATAACTATAAACTATGTAGTCTATATAGCTGCATCACGCTGGATTTGAACCCATTATCTCTGCATGCTAGTCTGGAACTCTCACCGCTCCACTACATCATTTGAAACTTCAATGCAAGGTATAATTCCTCAGTTTCTTTACTGAAGCTGTTTCAGAGCAATACATAAAAAATGCCCACTAGGTGTCACTGTAGAGACGGGTTTCGAAACGTTTAGAAGCTTCAACACATTTGCTTTGACTGTTTCAGTGTTTCATGAAGCCTCACTTTGCCCACCACTACCCTGAATAATAAAGGGACTAAGCTGAAAAGAAAATGAATGAATGGATAAACATTTAAAATAGGATCATGAAAGGAAGATTCAAAAAGCAACTCGTGTTAACACCTTAATCATATTATTGTCTTATTCAGATTAGGGCAAATAATTAGATTACTGATGTCCATGTAAACGTAGTCAGTGATACAAGACTGAGCAAAGATGTGTTGAAGGTAAGGTGTAGTCCTGTTAGTCAGTCCTCATGAGATTCAGCTGTGTGATTGTAAACAGTGGTGAACTGGAACTGGTGTGTGTGAAGTGCATGATGGAATACGTAGTTCAGTTCAGTGGCAGATGTGATGTGTAGAGTGCTCTCTAGTGTGCCTGGTGGGCAGTTAACTTGGTGACTGCGATTTTTTTCAACCATTGTGACGCTTTTTCAGAGTAGTCCTTGTGGTTTTGCTGCACTCTAAAAAATGCTGGGTTTTTTAACCCAATGATGGGTCAAATTAGCCTGATCTCACAAGGAAACATAGTTTTGTCAGTTTAGTGGCTAAATGAGAGTTCAGTCGTATGGAAATGTACGATTTTAAAAAGGTTGCATGGCACCCAACCCCACCCCCAAACCCAACTCTCATTAGGGGATAAGCAAATTATACTAAACTGTACAAATGAGATCATATGAATTCTTACAAATTAGCCACTAAATCAAAAAGTTACAAATTGCCGTGAGATGGTGTTGGTCAAATTCAACAGTTAGGTTGAATATGTGATTTTAATGTATTTCCTAGCTCTTACCATGAATAACTATAGAAAACTACGTAAATAACACACTTTAAAAACTGCTGGGTTATTTTAACCCAACATTGGATTTGATATGTAATATAGAGTGGGCAGAGTGTGCTCATAATGTTGCTATCCATGGTAATTGTTGTAAAACGGTGGTTATACAAATGCTCATCATTACACCAGAACCATGGTTCATTTTTGTAAGTGCTTCAAAATTCTGCGTATTGAAACACAAATGTAAATTAAAATGAAATGCTCTAATATATGCATGTTTTTAATATATGCTAACAGTGTTCAGTGCAGATCCGCTACTCATATTGTCTTCATTCTAAAGCTTTTTCATTGCATTTTATTTCATGTCCTATAAAGCACACCACATGCAGCAGTATTTATTCTATTTTAAGTAAAGCCTGGCATGACTCACCTGCCACTGTTTGTTTAAAAACCTCTGGGCGTCTGCATCGACTAACACAAGCCCTGAGCTCTGTCGTAAACATTATCTTTCACCATCTGTGTGTGTGTGTTTCCACCAAATACCTGATATCTAATATGCATAATCTAAACTAGATGATTAATCTAAACTAGATGAACTTCTCATTTGTCTCTATTAAATGGGAAATACTTTTTTTCAAGGCAAACCTTTTAACCACATTTTCCTCTCAAAAGATGATGGGAAGCTGTCCTTCGATGAGTTCAAGGCTTATTTCTCAGACGGTGTTCTGTCAGGAGATGAATTAAAGGAGCTTTTCCATACGATCGACACTCATAACACAGAGTAAGTATTTCTTTTCATGATCCACATAAATATATGCAGGACAAAGACACAAGTTTGGGTTCCATTTTGACATTTTGAAGGTCTCTGTAGGTAAAATAATGTTTCTTGTTTTGAATCCAAAACAACTGCAAAATGAAACAAGTTCATGGTCATATAATAAGTTTTGAATGCTCTGAAGTCAGAAATCAAATAGCTGGAACGTTGTGGCCACATCCACATCACTTGCAGCAATATCCATGTTCAATACTCTGACATAATCACAGCGGTAATATCATTGTTTCGGCTGAAGTGCTGTAGTTGAGACAAAATTATTTGTCTAGTCGACAAAGATCTGGGTCCAGTTGTACCAGCTGCATGTGCAGAAATTGCCAATCTGATTAAGAGCATATAGTATGCTTCATCTTTTTTTTATTACTTTATTTTAGAATGTTTAATACCATATATATATATATATATATATATATATATATATATATATATATATATATATATATATATATATATATATATATATATATATATATATATATATATATATATATATATATATATATATATATATATATATATATATGGTTATATAACTTATATAACTTATATAGCTTATATAACTTAGGGTATATAACTTAAACTGAGGTCACTGGATTGTTCTTGAGATATAAATTTATCAAATGAATTAAGAAATTGCCCTCAAGTAGCCAAAATCTTTCTTTTGGAGCTAATAAAAATGTGTCTCTCCATCTGAATAACTGATATCATGTCAGAAATCCAGTTCTGCAATGAGTGGCATAAAGGTAATTTTCAATTGTTAAGCAGCAGTCTTTCAGCCATGACCATGCCTCTCAATACAGACTCGCATTGTTTGAGGGAAAGAAGATATTTTCTAAGAAGCCAAATGGCAAGTTCGGCATCTGATAGAAAAGGTCTACTATAAGTCTTGGAGTACCGGTCAAATATGCTTGCCCATAATTATTTAGTAAGGGACAGAGCCATAAGGCGTGAGCAACCATCTCCTCTGCCATCTTGCACTTTTTAAGTGTACATTAGGGTCTTTTTACAGTGTCTAAATGACTTATTTTCTTCAAATGAGTCTGTTGGCATATGAGTATAATCGAATACACAGTCTTTGTGGAAACACTTTAGTTTAGGTCACAATTCATGCTATTAACAAACCATTAACTAACTACTAATAAACGACTAATTTGCTGTTTATTAGTTAGTAAGGTAGAATTTGGGTTTAGGTTTTGGGTAGGATTAGGGATCTAGAATAAGATCATACTTTATTACTACTAATGAACAGTTAATATCTTAATAATAGGCAGGTAATAAGCCATTACTTAATAGCATGAATTGTGACCTAAACTAAAGGGTTACCGTCTTTGTAACTGTTTTAAATGAGAAGAAAACATTTTCTTGCCTATAAATTCTGCTCACAAAATGGCATTTTTACAGTTTTACTAATGCTATTGTTGTCAAAATATGAATGTTTTCAGGCCCCCAAAATACCACCGTTGTGTGAGTTAGCAGATAAAATGCAGGAAAAATGGTTAGTTTATGGTTGAAAACAATGTTACTTTACATAGAACTTACTAGCATGGTATGATTGTAGGGGCGCCACTAGCCGATTTGGGACAAAAGTGAGGAGGGGGTTGTTGCGTGGGTGCTGGGATCTCTAATAGCAGCTTTGGGGAGCCCAAAAGTGTGTGGGCCCTTAGAATTTCCCAAAATTCTGTAGAAATTACCTAATCAGATGATGACTTCAAAAGGGTTTCCCATTTTTGTGTGCCATAAATATTAGACATTTAGCCAACAGTCCATGGCCTTGTACCAATAGATCTAGGTCATGCTAAGACTTTTATAGCACCATCTAGAACCACATTTTTATATGTGTAGCGATTTTATACTGGACTCTGATGTGACTAGTCAATTCCTTGGGTTAATTACATCTAAAAGAAGCTTTTATTGCTAACCTTTTCATAGTTCCTAGATCTATTGGTCAAGTACTTTGTTTTATGGGCATGTTTGCACCTTATAAACTGCCTGGTAATTATTTTAGATAAAGGAACACTTTATTTATAGCGTTCTATAATGGAACAGGAAAAAAATGATTCTCATTTTTATTTTTGTGTGCCGTTGTGACTATACAACAGCAGCCATGCAAGAGTCTGACTTTATCAAGCAAAGCCTTCACCCAGCATCCTCTCTGTCCTGATGATGTCATTCCAGCGTCTGCTATATGAGTAACATCTACCGAGGGCGAGGGTGCGCCGTCTCTCAAACATCAGCGACTCTTGTCAAACTGATGCTTATCATGCTTCTGGCTTGTTAGACACAGACACATCAATGCTGGTTTGTTGATGTGCATGTTTGTGTGAGAGCGATAAAGACGTTTGGGTTCTTCTTCTTTACCCAACTTAAATCATCACCCTTGTTAAATATGAGCAAAGAAGGCTGTGGAATAACTAAGAAATTCCTAGTTGACATGAATCAGCCTAGAAAAAGACATTTTTATGTATTTATCACTGTTGGTATGATGGTTTGAAGGAGAAAAGTTCAATAATCACAGCTGGAGAATTGCGAATAAAAAGGGATGGTTCATCAAAAATCAGAATTCTGTCATCATTTACTCACCCTCCAGTGATTCCAAACCTTTTAAAGCTTATTTCTTCTGTTAAATACAAAATTAGATATTTTGAAGAATTTTGAAAATTATTGACATTCATAGTAGGAAAAACAAATACTATGGAAGTCAACATGTTTCAAACATTTTTAATGTTTTTTTTTGTGTGTTTAACTGAAGAAAGAGTCTTTGTAACAAGAGAAACGTGAGTAAATAATGGCAGAATTGTGATTTTTGGGTGAACTGGTTCTTTAAATTGGGTCTTGAGGTAAAAAAGTGTCCAAAAATACAATCCGACATTACCTACATCATAACAAATTATTTGGGTTTAAAGAAAAAACTCTCTATTCTATTTAAAACAAACACACATTTGTTACCTATACTCAGCAAAGGTCAAAAAGTTTGCTCATATTTTTCAAGGGTGTCAATATTAATAGAGAGCAATGAAATGGGTTTTAAATAAGGCATGGCGTGCCAACAGGCATTTTTTAAAGTTTGTTTTAAAATTTTATAGAATAGTTTACTGAAAATGAAAATTGATTATAGAGCTATGGAAACAATTATGGGATATATGATTTAAAGCTATGCGTTTAAGTGAAACATGATGTTTGTTCTATAATCTGCTGATGACATTTCATCCAAATTAAAAATCAAATGTAATTTAAGGCATTTTTACAGCATAAAATAAAAAAGTTGCTTGTTTTCGGACATGTTTTTATTTAATTTTATACAATGGTATTTTTTTACTTCACAAATAAAATTACTATTTGATGAATAACTAATAAATTAATATTTGATAAATAACTATTTAGTCTCAACAAACAAAAACATTTATTCTGACTAAGTGTCATTAAAAAAATAAATTAAAAAATCTCAAAATGTCATGTTGAAATTTTAAAGAAATGTCATTTGGCTTTTGTAATGTAAAATATACATATATTAACACTTGTGCACTGTTCAAAGATTCAGTTCAGGATGAAAACATCCACTGAATTAAACTGCTGTAAAAATGCATCATGATAGTATTTTGTTTTCAAATATTTTGGCATAAATCTGTCAATCAACCTTAGCCCTGATCAAACCTGCTAAATTATTTAGAAAATTACAGGATTTTAACTTTTTAATTGCCAAATTCATAAATGATGTCACTGATTTGGTGGAAAAAACACACACAAAATGATGTATTTTCATTATAAAAAGTAATTGCGTACTATATTTTTTCACCTTTTATGACAGTCTTGTAAATGTGAACAATTAGTAACAAAATTGATTTTGATGCATTGTTGGATTTTAATTTTTTCTCCCTAATTTACTGTTGGTGGCTGATTTTGCCCCATTGATTTCCATTATAACCACATTTGATGGTGCATAAAAACACACAGTCTTCTGAGTCTCAATCTGAGATGCTTATTTTGATTTTCTCAGAGATAACAAGGTAAGTGCGCAAAGGTCACTCTCACACACTCACAGACACACATTTGCTATATTATGCTATAAAATCCAGAAACCTGTTTTTTTTTTGCACAGGCCTATATAAAGGGTTAATGGTGCCAACGATCAACAGTCAAAATTACCACATTTACCTCTTCCCAACAGGGAAAACCAACAACTATCAAAAAAGGCATGATTACATGGTGTCATGGTTTTGCAATCAAAACATTGTGGTTATAATGGAAGTCAATGGGGCAACACCCACCAAGAGTAAATTAAGGAGAAAAAAAAATTAATTAATCGAAAACAATGCATCATAGGCAATGTTGTTTCACATGTCCAAGACTTAGATAAAAGGTAAAAAAATCCAGTCCACAATTACTTTTTACATTGAAAATACGTCATTTTGTGTGTGTTTTTTCCACCAAATCAGTGACATCATTTATGAATTTGGCAATTAAAGAGTTAAAATTCTGTAATTTTCTAAGCAATTTAGTAGTTTTGATCAGGATTGTGGTTGATTTACAGATTTATGCAAACAAATTTGAAAAACATATTTATCTGATGCATTTTTTACAGCAGTTTAAGTCAGTGGATCTTTTCATCCTGAACACAACAAACAGGTAGTAAATTTGCCCAGAGTGTATTGACTTTTTTTTTTTTTAGTATTTTCTCAAAATGAAGTTTATTTATAAACTAATTTCGAGAGGATCACACTCTTATGATTGACACGGCTGGGCTAACGTATAATCAGACGTTTCCTAACATAGTATGAATAACCAAAGCATCTTACTTTATTTATCTTCGTCTTTGAAGAATCCCCCCTTCCACCCTCTCTCCTCCTCTCTTTCCTCTAAAGGGCAGCACGGTTTTCCCCAGGTTCTCCGGTTTCCTCCCACTGTCCAAACATGAGACATAAGTAAACTGACTAAACCAAATGACTGCACCATAGTCGAATTCCACCAGCAGCATACCCTCATAGCAATCCTTTCGCAGAGGAAGGGGGAGGGGGTTCTCGAGATCTACCTGAGCTCAAACTCCCCTCTCGCCCCGCAAATTGGAGGGAGCCCCGGGCTCGAGGATCTTATGAGCTCAGGGCTCTCTCCCGGGACAGCATGCCAAACAAGCTTTATTACCAATCATCAGATTGATAGAAGTGCGAACTCTTGAAATATGTGTCAAAATAAGATTTCTCACCAAGAATCATTCTGCTAGCTGAAACACAGAAAAAGTTTTGGCCAAATTAATACTCAAAATCAATCCAGAGTGGATGAACACATCCCCAACAGCACAGGGTTACCATTTTTTCCTCAAACCCATACCTAATAAATCCAAAGAAATTGATAATTATCAAGATTTCTATAATTTGTTGTATATAATCCAGTATTTAGCAATGCGTGTATGGTGTGACTGTTGCAGTGCAGCTGTAGCGAGTCGGTCTAGCGTGTGTTATATGGAGTAGATGGTGATCTTGCTTTCACCTCCTCACCGAATGATTTCATGTCACTTAAGTCATCTTGGTTTCCTAGCAGCAGCTCTCCTGGCTGCTACTCACTCCCTTTGTAGTAGGTGTTTGATGAGAATGGGCTTCTGATTTTATTTTGCATTTATTGTGCGGCTGGTGCAGATTTGGTTTGATGTAATATTTCAAAGCCAAAATCGCTTTAATGTGCTAACATAATGGTCGGCTCTTCCCCTGAGCACAACCATAATATTGGTTTGGGTTAAACATCAATTATTCATTATGAAAGATAGCGATGATTAAAGTGTAATCCTGATACTTTCCTCATAAAATAACTCTCTGCTTGTCATGCAATGCTTTTTATATGAAGTACAATAGCTGACTTGTTGCTTGAAGAAGGGTTTAATGTAATTTTCAAAGCATTAGAGGCACAAATCATATTATTCTAACCTGATATAAAAGGACATAACATTTCTGTATCCTTATCGTATTTTGGAATTATTTGTAGAACAGATATTTTGTTGACTGATTATATAATGCTATGTAACAGCATCATTTTCTATCTATTATCCTACAAGGAAAAATAAACAGTCCTTAAAATGGTGACACAAGAAGTTATATGATTTGCACTGTTATTATAACACGACAGAAAGAAAAGTAATATATTTTAGTTTGTATTGTGCTAAATGGATTTATCATGCTTTGTTATTCACTATTTAACTATTTAATCTTGTTACCAAACTTCCTATAAGAAAAAGAAATGATACAAATTTATAATTTAAGAGTAATTTCTGCCCATTAAAAGTAAAATTTTCCCTATTGTTTTGAGTAAAATGTTAATTTGTGTTTAATTTTATAATACTAATAAATAATTTTTAATAAATTAATAACATATCTTTGAGAATACTTCAACTTTAAAATGTTTGTTATTTTTAAATAATTAATTTTGTATTATGTATTCACAGTATTGTTTATCATAAATTACAAAATTAGGGTTTTTACAATAAACCTTTTATATAAGAAATTATACTTCAACTTGAATTGAATGTTTTATTATTTATAATAATTGCATATTTAAATTTCTATAAATATTGAACAAATAAATTGAAAGAAAAAACAATTTTTATATATAGTATATTAATAAACTAATATAATATAGTTAACATAATTTTTGACATCATGCTTCACTATTTGCTGTTTTATTTAACCTTTATGTTCACCTTTTTTAAATATACAGGCAATTAATAGTCATACAGATTTGATACATGATAAGATATCTTAGTGCATGACTTCAAATGTACTGATCAACGAAAAGAAGTTATGTAAAAATATCCACTCTTCCATGACAGATCATTATGCTTTTAGATCATTAGTGTTTATGCTTTACTGCAGTTCAAATAATTTCACCTCATTTAATTGATCTTATTTTTAGGTAAGGTTGGACATTGCCATTATGGCTTAATTGTGTCGAGACTTCCGGTCTCATTTACTTCCACTGATTTTTGGCAGTAAGAAAAAAGCTAATTATGCTGCTTAATGTTGCATTGGTATTTTCTTATTGTGTTATTTTAATCTTAAGGTAATGTCATGAGCACACATGTTTCTAGTGCAAGTAGTTTGGACATTTATTGTCATTTGATGTTGTCATTTACCCATAATCCATGAGTCCAAAATCCTAAAATAATAGCAAAAACAATCTTAATTTCACATTGCAAATAATAATAATAATAATAATAAATATTTTTATATTGTTTATTTATGCTTTTAAATGTAAGTTTTTAAAAATTAATAAAAAAAATATAGAAAAAATAAGTTTTTCCAACAATCTTTAACTTTGAAAGTTTCAAAAAAGGGACTTTTATATACATTTTTAATAGTTTAAAGTGATATGTTGTCTGGGTTAGTGTATTATGGTACAAAAACATTGTACTAAACCATTTTCTGTTATTTTACACACATTTCTCTCTATATTATTTCTAATACATTATATTATTTCAAACTACTAAAATGTCAATAAAAGTCACTTGGAAACGGCCAATACATTTTTACAATGGAGTGAATCTAAACCATTAAGCAGTTAAACATTTTTATCCACTTAATGATCTGAAACATTTAGAAATGATTTACTGTTAATTACCCAGACGTCTTTGTTGTGGTGCTGTAATGTCTGGAGGAGCTGGCAGATATGAGATGAGATATGAAGATTATTGACAGCCGTGCAGCAGGTGCTTCTTCAGGCTGTATTGATGTGTTGTCTTGAACTGTTTATCGAAGACTTTACCTCCCGCTACGAGGTCTAGCTCAGCCAGTTAACAGTTCAGCCATGACGCGAAGCCCCCTGTGACTGTGTTTTTTCCCGTAGGTCTAGCAATAGTTTTTGGTGTCCTGCCCCCCTGTAAAGGCTAGACAACCACTTGAATGCAGTTATTGCCTCCAGACAACTGCCAAATGGTGAAAATCTTCCACCCACCAGGCTGAAAAGGATTAACACAGCTAATCACTGTCACTCTGTGAAATTGCAGTTAAATTTGATATATTTCTCACAATATTAAGACGGTTTGATGTTTGGTTAGTGCCAAAGTAAAATAGGACACTGAAGAATGTTCACATTCGTCAGCGGTACAATTTGTCCACATCATTTAGAGTTTTATAACTTTGAGTGTGTGTGTGTGCATTTTCAAGATACTTCATTCCCCACGCGCACCGAACCCAACGCGCAACCGCAGAATGTAGATTTTTCTAATGAATCATCTGTTGATCTCAATCCCAATCATCACAAATACTGCAGAAGAACTATTGGAAGCCTCATGGACCCAAGATTCTCATAGAAATCAGTAAAGTTTGGTGAAGGAAAAATTATGGTTTGGGGTTAATTCATGAGAGAGATCTGCAAAGTGGATGGCAACATCAACAGCCTGAGGTCTCAAGACATCTGTGTTGCCCGTTACATTACAAATCACAGGAGAGGGCAAATTCTTCAGGATAGCGTTCCTCATACTTGAACATTAACATTATTGAGCATGTCTGGGGTTAGATGAAGGAGGAGGCATTGAAGATGAATCCAAGATCTTGATGAACTCTGGGAGTCCTGCAATAAAGCTTTCTTTACCATTCCAGATGACTTTATTTATAAGTTATTTGAGTCTTTACAGAGATGTTTGGATGCAGTCCTCCAAGCTCATGGGTTTTTAGTGTGTGTCATACACAATATTAATTTTTTTTGACTGCACCATGACTTTATATTCTACACTGTACATTATTTCTGTTAAGTGATAAGACTTTTGTCTAAGCAAAGTCAGACCTTACTGTCCTAATTAAATAATTAAAAATCAAGGCATGATCATATTTTATTTTGGTAAAATAAGCATAATCTAGAGGCTTTTGCCTTTCATATAAGCCACTTCTGATACCAAATGATCAACTAGAAGTCGAGTTATTATTTGTTGTTCCTATGATATGATGATACTTGTGTGTGTGTGTATATATATATATATATATATATATATATATATATATATATATATATATATATATATATATATATATATATATATATATATATATATATATATATAAATGAATGATGGATCGCATAATACTATGCATTGTGACACATTACATATCGTATATTCTGACTTCTCCATTGTCATCCTGTCTGATGATGACTTTAGCTCACAGCGCTTAGCCTCTAATAAGAGCAGGGTTGAGACATGGAGATGTCAGTGGACTCAGTGTTTGGCTGGTGGCTGTTATGTCGGGCTAGAGTATAGCTGTCGAAAGATGACCCTCTCTCATTAGGCAAACATCACAGTCCCGAAGGACCTGCCTTTGAGCAAGATGCTGTCTGTATAACCCTACATCAACACACAACATTAGATAATGCTGAGATGCAACTTGCATGTCTTTTAAAGTGCTCCTGTTATTTATTTATTTAATTCTTTTTAAAATATTACATTTCAATAAGGCTCTAATGCAGCTTTTAGGGAATTCAAAAAGCCTGAATTGTTTCAAAGATGAAAGTGCACAACTAATAAAATGATTGGCTATTTAAAAAAACATTGTTTCCAAACCTGAAATTAGTTATCAGCTAGTACACTTTCACTTCTGTAAATGATTTAATTGTAATTGATCCATAATAATTGATTCTTCCTGTAAACAACAGTTGTATCTTAAATGATTCACTGTACACCATGTTCTTATGCACTATGGACTTAACGTCTATTAAATAAACACATGATGTACTATGTGACTATTTTATATTGTGTACAGTAGCTGAGGAAACCTCTAGAGCTGAAATCCAGATGGCTGTTTAGTGTTTGACACAGCGTACGAATTGACCAATCACAACAGACTTGGTTAATCTGACCAACCAGAGCAGAGGAAAAATCTCAGAAAGGAGGATTTTAACATGAATGTTTCAGCAAATTGTTTGAATATTCATTTTCGAAGTCTCCTTTCGGATAGCCTCCTCTAGTGTACATTTTACATTCCCACATTTCGAAAATGAGTATTCAAAGAAATCATTTGAGACTCTCTGAGAATAGGAGACCTTGAAAACTAAATAAGGAACCCTTAAAATGTCACAATAGGGGCACTTTTATAACATTCGTGTTAAATGAAATTAACATGTGGTTTTGGTCTGCTTTGCAGCAACGTGGACACGGATGAGCTGTGTGGTAAGAGTTAACTCTTATTATTGACTCTTTTTTTTATTACTGGGAAGCTATGTGTTGACTGTATAGATGAAAAATACCCATGTTTCATCAATAGGGGAGAGCGGGGCACAAAGTAACACTTTTGGTTTTGGCCAAATAATGAACAAGTAATGGGGTTAGACAAACCATTTGTTTTTTACCAATAATACACAAGTCTCTCCTACAAATCAGCACTGGTTGGATGATTGCCGGACTTAAGGTTTCTATGCAGTATTGCCACAAGTGCCAGGAGTACAAAAGTTACAATTTACTCCTCCAGTGGGGCAAGTTGTAACAGACAGAGTGTTAGTTGTAACACATTCTTACAAAGGCAGATTTCACACAGTTAATTTAATTTCTGTTTACTTCGAATAGTAGCTATATTTCCTCAGTACTCAGCTCAATTATTTTTTTATTCCACATAGCACAGTATGTTTATTTATTTATTTATTTATTTATTTATTTATTTATCTACTGGATCAACACATTTGGATTTATTAGCATTATTATCCATTTATCCATTATTATACAATGCATTTATTTGCATTATTAGCAATAAAAAAAAAATGTCTATTAAAAAAGAAATTTCTATTAAAAACATTTTTTATAAAAAGTTCTCAACATTACACTCAAAATTAAAAATATATGGTAACACTTTATAATAACTACACACTATAAATCATTTATTAAGCATTAGCGAGTAGTGAATTCATTATCTGTTAAGCATTAACTCTACATTAATAAGCGTTAGTAAGCAGTTTATAACTGCAGCTACAAATGCTGTATTCTTGACTTACAAACATATTTATAATGTGCTTAATACTTGTACTTTCATACTTTGTTAATGATTTTATTTTTCATTACTAAATTAAGTATCGCATTATTTACAAACCAGTTGTATTTAAAAGTAGTTGAGGGTTTTTAGGATCATTCAGCACGAGTTAGTAAATGATTAATAAACTACTGAACTCAACGTTTATATGTGTTATTATTCAGGCACATGTTAAGGGTTATTATGTATGTTAATAAATGCTTTATTAACTCAACTTCATCTAATTTTGTGAGCTAATCTAAAGTGAGGACTATATGTCAAGCTGACCTAATTTCCAAACAAAATGCAACATTCCCACAACGTTGGGGTACAACGTCAATTTGATGTCATATTGATGTCTTATGCCTGCTGGGTGTTAAAGGCTATTTGGGCAACATAAAGTAAACATCTATCATCTTTTCATCAGTGTCATGCATCTAAACGGTCTTTGGGTCAATGAATGTCAAGATTTTGGGCATCTTCTCAGACTCTTTTAATGCTTCCAAACAGTTATTGCCATTATAAATCACCCATGTCTTGAGGTAGTTCATGATGATGTGATTTACCTTCTATGTGTGATTTGATTGGACAGAAATCACAGCACTGATTTTTCTAATCCCCGCAGACAAGAAAAAATAAAGTCTTGACTGCAGGTTAAAGGAAAGTAGTGGAGTAAAGTATACCGATACTGCATTAAAAATGCACTCAAGGGAAAGTAGAAGTACACATTTACTACTTAGAAAATTACAATTTCTGAGAAAAAATACTTTGTAATTTGTTACTTTACACCACTGTAAAAGGCATTGTTGATAATAGATTTTTTTTTGCGTAAATTACATTAGCTTTACATGTGTTCATTATGCATTATTGTAGTCAAATATTTAATAGATATCTAATGCTAATTTGTTTCAAAATTATATCTAAGCTCTTATGGAATTGCTAATATTTTCATGAAATCGTGTATGTATTATAATCTTGTCAATGGTCTTCTTTTCTGTCAGAATACTTCTCTCAACATCTTGGAGAATATGAAAATGTGCTTGCTGCCTTGGAAGACCTGAACGTATCCATACTGAAAGCCATGGACAAAACCAAGAAGGTGGGTTGCCTTCCTACTTTGTCTTGCATCAAAACGAACATCATCTGAATTGCAAAGCAGACATGAGAAATCATTGTCTACGTCTCCCCCCATTCTCCAGCTGAAAGCAACATTACCTAAGCATATTTGAACCTGCATAACCTTTTGTATTTATGTGGGCGCTGTCTCATGCATATGAGAGAAGGGCAGGTATATACGTGACAAATATAAGCACTAAAATTGATATTCTGCATCCATTCCTGGAGGCCGTCAGAGTCTTATCTTAATCACTCTCAGCATGTTCTCTGGCTCCTGATGTGGCTGTAATATGTGTATAATTTTCTGTGAGTCGTAATAAAGCTGTTCCTGTTGTGCACTCTGGGAGCTGTTAGTGTGGACGAAGATGGATCTGTTCGAGATCACACTCACATCGGTCTGACACAAAGCCTGCTGCATTTGATCTCTATGAGATAAAGCACTTTTCCATTTTTTTTCTAATTAATTTCTGTTTTTTTATACTGTGGGTGTAAATGCTATTTCTAATTTGTCAAGATGAAATTGCCCAAACTAAATCAGATCAAAGGCATTTTGAATGAACTTGTTGGGTTTTTAAAACTAAGAGAACCTTTAAACGCTGCGTTTTTGATGCCATTATAAAATAATGCTCACTGATATGTAGGCTGGGTGATTAATCGAAGGTGATTTGCATGCACATTTTGTCAGCAAAGACGTTCATGTTTCAGTTGGAGCTAAACAAAGCAAAAGCTAAGCAAAATCACGTTCAAAATCATTCAATTTCCTTCAGCTAAGTCTCTTATTTATCATGGGGCACCACAGTGGAATGAACAGCCAACTATTCTGGCAAATGTTTTTTACGCAGCGGATGCCCTCACATTCACACACACACTCATACACTACGGCCAATTTAGTAAATCCAATTCACTTATAGCGCATGGCTTTGGGCTGTGTGTGAAATCAGAGCACCCGGAGGAAACCCATACGAACACAAGGAGAACATGCAAACTCCACACAGAAATGCCAACTGGTCCAGCCAGGACTCAAACCAACGACCTACTTGCTGTGAGGCGACATTGATAACCACTGAGCCACCGTGACGCCCTATGTTCAGAATCACAAAATCGATTAAATCTGTCGATAATGACATTGAGATTATGATTCTGCCATAATGACAGCAGTTTCCTCCCTTTTCACTGATAGGGTGGCACGGCGGCCCAGTGATTAGCACTGTTGCCTCACAGCAAGAATGTCATTGGTTCAAGTCTTTAACAGGCCAGTCGAGTTTACATGTTCTCTCTGTGCTCGCGTGGGTTTCCCCCGGGTTCTCCGGTTTCCTCCCACAGTCCAAAAACTTGCCACATAAGTGAATTGACCAAACCAAATTGGCACCATACTGTAGATGAGCTCTTAGTCAACAGTATATTTCTCCTTAGCAATCCCTAATATGTTATTAGCCATAACTAAGCAGGGGAGTTCTCAAGACCTACCTGAGCTCAAACTCTCCTCTAGCCCTGCAAACAGGAGGAAGCCCCAGGCTCGAGGATCTTATGAGCTCAGGGCTCTCTCCCAGGACAGTTTGGCAAACAAGCTTTTTAATCAATCATCAGCTAAGTGCGAACTCTTGAAATGGGTGTTTGCAGTTTCTGCACAAGAGCAACTTCTAACCTTTGTCGGAGATTTACTTCTCTGACAAGATGTACATGACAATCACAGTTTGGCTCAATCATATTTGCAATTTGATTCTGATTAATTGCCCAGCCCTGTAAAGATATTCCTCATTAAAGACACAAAGGTGTTTGAGGTAGCTAATTTAGAGTTAATATTGTCTGTTTATTTATTTTAATCAGTAGTTAGAAACAAAGCTGGAACAGAACATTTGCGACTCAGATCAACATGCTAGCGTATCATTTTTGAATGACTGTGTTTGAGTTGAAAGTTAAAATGAAAGTTAAGATAATTTGTCCTCTATCGTGACATACATCCACTTGAAATGCACTATACATACAGTTAGGTCCATAAATATTGAAACATCGACAAAATTCTAACATTTTTGGCTCAATACACCAACACAATGGATTTAAAAATAAAGATACAGTATGCTTTAACTGCAGACTGTCAGCTTTAATTTCAGGGTATTTACATCTAAATTAGGTGAACGGCGTAGAAATTACAACAGTTTTAATATGTGCCTCCCAATTGTTAAGGGACCAAAAGTAACTGGACAATTGGCTTCTAAGATGTTGCATGGCCAGGTGTGTGTTATTCCCTCATTATCCCAATTACAATGAGCAGATAAAAGGTCCATAGTTCATTTCACGTGTGCTATTTGCATTTGGAATCAACTCTCAAGATGAGATCCAAAGAGCTGTCACTATCAGAAATCCATCATTAGGCTGAAAAAACAAAACGAGTATCATATAGTTTCATATTTACTTACATATTTACATGACAGGCTTAATATTTTGCTGGTTTTTACATTTATAGTATATAGGCACTGTTTTGCTGGTCGTTTCTATATCGCACACCCTGGCCTCAACACTAGCTACAATGAAGAGTTATTTTATTTTTAAGATATGATTTATGGTCAGTAATTACTTGTCAATAATTTATGGTGAAAGTAATTATCTTCAGTAAATTATGCCTTGTCGCCTAGTCTTTAATCTTTAAAATGGTTTGTAGATCAGATGCAGCAGAGTGCCACACAAAAGAGATTTGTCTTGTGAAACACATGAAGATGCGCTCACAGATGTATTGATTGAGCTATTGGCTGCATGCTGTGGCGCTCATCCTGTGCTGTCTGCTGTTATCAGCTCTGACATTCTGCTCTAAACGGCAGTATTTATCTGTCTGAGCGTCTGATGCCAGTAATCAGCACAGTCCACACGGACTGTCTGAGGAAATCTCAGGTATGAGATGTGTGCTTTAGTTACCAATGAGCCATTTAAGAAAAGACACTGCAGGTGAATAGAGTAACTAAAACAACTAACAGTCATCATCTTAATTCTCCAGTAGATTGATTACATTAACAATTGTAATTGTGATACACTGTGGAACCCCCTTGGAAATGAGATGGTACATCTCAAGGTGTTAGTTCTAATAAATAGATAAATTAAATTGATCACAAAATTGAATTAAAGTGGACCTATTATGCCCCTTTTTACAAGATGTAAGACCACACCGGGTGCTGCTCCTGTCAGCTTAGCTCCTGTCAGCTAAGAAAACTGAGGCTACATGAAAACATGGATCCATCCTTCCTTGTTTCAACAGTTTAGGCTGGTGGTGGTGTAAGGGTGGGGGATATTTTCTTGGCACACTTTGGGCCCATTAGTATCAATTTAGCATTGTGTCAATGCCACAGCCTACCTGAGTATTGTTGCTGTCCATGTCCATCCTTTTATGACCACAGTGTACCCATCTTCTGATGGCTACTTCTAGCAGGATAACACATCATGTCATGAAGCGTTTATCGTCTCAGACTGGTTTCTTGAACATGACAATGAGTTCACTGTACTCAAATGGCTTCCACAGTCACCAGAACTCAATCCAATAGAGCTCCTTTGGGATGTGATGGAACGGGAGATTCGCATCATGGATGTGCAGCCGACAAATCTGCAGCAACTGTGTGATGCTATCATGTCAATATCGACCAAAACCTCAGAGGCATATTTCCAGTACCTTGTTTAATCTTTGGCATGAAGGATTAAGGCAGTTCTGAAGGCAAAAGGAGGTCAAACCTGGTACTAGTAAGGTGTACCTAATAAAGTGGCCGGTGAATGTATATGGCAAAATATGCAATTTCATAACTTTCTGTAAAAACCTTCAGAATGCAGATATGAGAATTTGGTGGATTAAAGTTTTGCTTAAGTGGAGATTTATGGTTGAGTGCAGAAAAATAAAACTAATTTTAGGAAAAATGTTATTATTATTGACAAGTGTGATAAAGTGTGACTAAATAAACATTTAAATGTATTTTGGATGTTGTTTTTTACATTACCTACATAAAATAAAATCACTATAAAAAGCCAAAAATCTCAGAATCTCAAAACTGTTATTGCCTTCAGAGTCTCACCTTAACCGAGACTCTTGTCTGCTGGCGCACACAGATAATGAATTTGCAGAGCGTTGAATCCATGCCACTTAATGCATGTGAGCGTCTCAGAGATGAAATGGCGGGCACGAGGGGCAGCGATGTGTCATTTCATTACGCCGCCTTGATTAGTGAGGCAGACAGAGGGAGTGAAACGCCATTAATGAGTTCAAGGAGAGGTTTTTGTGAAACACTGGTGGCATTTGCATCTGTGGTTTATTGTATGTTCTTAAACCTTCATCATTACTTTGAGCAAAAGAGCAGTGAAAACAAATTCTCCACAATGAGAAATGGTTGCATCATGTGGAAGATGGTGAAAAATGTGACTGTTTGTTTTTTGACTGCGTGGTTTAAAGGTTTTGATATGTTGACTGGTGTCAGAAGTTCATTTAGATTTGAAATGTTTTTGAAATGTTTAAAGAGCATCAGGAATAAAAGACTTCCCATTTAAAGGCCCAAATCCCAGATATTAATCCTCTCAGACAAATAAATATTGTGAAATGATAGAGAAGAACAGAATACATTTGAATGCTTCAGCATGCTTAAAATATTTAAGCAATTTTGAGCCTTCACAAATATACTTTAAGGCATTAAAACACAAAATAATTGCAAGAAGACTGTATTATAATGGTAAAAACAAAACCGAACAGCAAAGCAGTGGAGAGAAATGATGAATGACAATATTGTAGACATGCTCTAAAGTTATACAAACAATAAAAACCCTGTCAATCTTTGATATGTCAATGAATAATGAATTGTCAGGTGAATTGCCAAAATACATGAAATATTTTTAATTTTGAAAGAATAAATTGCAGAAAAAATGCAATTTTTGTCCACAGTGATAAGAAACACATCCATCCAATTTGTTCTCGTGAATAAATGTAAAGAAATGCTCATAATCGGTTGACGTCACTTTGAATTCTTCAGTCCTAGCAGCTAATCACTACTCCAAAAATCAGAAAAATCGCACACTACTCGAGTAGGTACTACATTTGAATTTATTTTACAACTATAAGAAAAATTCACTTTAGTATGTGTTGCATAGAGGAACATCGTGACAACAGAATGGTCAAAACAGGCAAGGATCAAAAACCAGCGAACACAACATAAAAGGTAATCCACAGCGTAACTCAAAAAACAGGCAATAGGTCAAGATAGGAAGCAAAGATTTGATGAATAGTCCAAAGACTAAAAAACAGGAAAGGTAAAATCAAGGAAAAAATGGTTTGTGGTGCAGCAACAGCTAACAAGACTCAGCACTGATGTGTGTGAGTGGTGTTTATACACTCTCAGTGTATAAAAGCTACACATATGTACCCAAAGGGTCTCTATTAATACCTCAAGGGTACATATTAGTACCCAAAAAATACAAAAGTGTACCTCTTAAAATGTTTAGGTACAAATATAAGCTTTTGAGGTACCATTATAGACCCTTTAAGTACAAATGTGTATCTTTTGAAAAGGTACCACCCCAGTGACAGCTCTTGTACCTTTATTTCCGAGAGTGTATAGTCAAGTTGAATTATGGATAAAGTACATGCAGGAGGTTGTTATCAAAGGATAAAGATTGACAAGTTTTTGACAGCCTGACGAGAAGAGGAGGGCAGTTGTATAAGACTAAAGAGCTTAATTCTGCGAAAACAACCATCCTAAATGTACTTTTCTCAGTTTATTATTATCATTAGACAGCCACTTGCCACAAAACATAAAAAATCTGTTCTGAGAAATAATAGTTTAATTGTTTAATTAAATGCAGAGCTGACATAAACAAAAACAGCTGAACAGAGTTGATGGAGCATACACTAACCTGTGCATTATTCAGTCACAAGATGGTGCCTAACAGTCAAAAATGCAAAGCTGACAGAAACTAAACCAGTTCACTGGAACATGGATTACATACCTATTATTCATTTACAGGATGACTCCAAACAGTCAAAAACAGTGGCGTGACAGACAAGTAGATATATGTGAATGTGGAATTAAGTATATAGATGTGAAGATAGACCTATTCACTGATGCTCGAGGAGATTTGAAGTTCCCGAATGAGCCTGTGTTATACAACGGTTATTATCTGGTAATAACATACCTTCAAATATTGCTACTGACCTATCAGAATCAAGTATTCCAGATAGTTGTGCAATAATGAGTGCACTTAAACAACAGAAACAACACAATTCTTAAGATTTCATTGGGACAACTTAATTTTTAATATTCAATCCACATAAGTTTGTTAAAAGTGTTAAGTTAACTTAATCGATTTGTGTTGGGACTAAGGCTGCATGATTCTGGCTAAAATGTGAATCACAATTTTTTGTGCTTAAAATCAAGATCACGAGTTTCTCATGATTCTTTAGATGTAAAATAAAGGTTAATATGAGTAGGCTATTATTGTTAATTCTCAAACATATCGTCACCTTGGAATAATAAGGTTCTATCTGCGTTCTGAATGATTTTGAGATATTGAACTTCAAAGTTTTTGCAATCCATATAGCAAACAGTATGTGTATAACATTTTTTTAAAGTCTTAAAATGTAAACAACTCATAAAAAACCCATATTGTAAATAAGTTATCATTTAATAAGAATATGTCAATAACTCAATTTTGACAAAAATGTCAGATAGAACTTTGTAATTCTAAGGTGACGAAATGGTAAAACAACACTATTAATATTAGGCCTATTTGTAGGTCTACTGTTGCTTAAAATGCTAAATTTTAATAAAGTCATTATGGTGGACTTGAACAGACTGTCAATATGTCCTGTTTGTTAATTCACAGTAAAATGATGACATCAGAATACAACTATTCATAATTATAAAGTTGAATTATTATGTTTGAGACATATGCTTGTCATTTGTCATTGACAACATTATTGGACCATTTGTTTTCACTGGTAAAATGAGACATTTGTCATGATCAGATTTCTTTTTGCATTATATTCAACATTATATAGGCTAGAGTAGTTATACTGACACTGTTAAACATTTATTATATTATTAAAGAAAAATCATATCAAATGCTTGTAATCATAACTGTAAAATGCGATAGGATCATTTAAATGATGTGCGTCCAGTTTCATTTTCACTTCAGAGTGCGGCTCATGGCTGCCGTCACTGTGATAAAAACACACACACACATGCAAATCATTCTTTCAGCGCAGTTCTCAAACAATCGCTCTGTGCAACAAACTGTCTACGCAGGTTCTGTTCACTAAAGTAGCCGTCATTGCCGTTAACGCATGCGCGTTCTCGGCAGTAAACAAACAGCCTCGCTGTCAGCTCACGTGTGATTTCGCGGCTGCGAATACATCATTACATGAAGACAGAAACGACATTTCTGGGTGAATTATACCTTATAAATACAGTATGTGACTTTTAACAACATTGGAAGGTGTTCCTGTGTGACTGCCTTTAAGTTTCTCTCCTGACCTTGAAAATTTAATTGGCTGAATCGTGGAAAAGCTGAATTAAGATTGTGTGTAGGGTCGAATCGAGATTGAGATCTTTTTTGATTAATCGTGCAGCCCTAGTTGGGACAACATGAATGAATTGTGTGGAACCCAGCATTTTTTGCAGTGTGATAATGACCTGTAGTTGAGTGTAATCAGAGGATGAACTGAGACAGGTGTGTGGGTGCAAGTCACAATGGTATTTGTAGTCTGGGTGAATGACTGATGGAGTACTCACCAGTGACCCACGAAAGGTACCCTGCTGGTGATCACAAAAGTATGGATATGAGTAGTAAATATGTACTACATTTGCCATTTATCATTATCACATATCAGTTGTGTCGCTTTACTCCCATTTATAAACTTTCTCCTGTGGCCTTATGATGTGATAAAGTGTCAACTAGATGCGCACTAGAATCTCGCCGGAAGTAGTAGGTCATCCGGGTAATTCTTGCCTACTGTTTTTTGAATCCCATGAATTTGGACATACTGTACTCTGGGTGTACACTGTTTTGTTCACATACTAGAAATGAAGTTTGCGATTTTGAACACACCAAACTACTTTATCTTTGCCTTTTAAACTGGAATAAATAATTACGTTAACTTATATATGCATACCTTACCCTTTAAAAAATGTGTTTGGGCATTTTCAAAAACCTTTAACTGCAAAACCAACGTCTTAGATCATTGTGACTGCAAAGGTCGACTTCAAGAGACAAATTTTGCGCTAACAAGTGCTTATAAAGAAAAAACAAGGTGTTATAACAAAGGGATTTTCTTAGATCTGTTTATCTCCTTTCACACCTTTGAGATGTTTTCCTCTCTCTGTTGGTCATGATCAGCAGCAGATAGTGATGCTGTATGGAAACAGATAGTATTGTGTTTATAACGTGGGTTGGCAAAGCAGCTGCTGTGTTGCGAGTGCTGTCTGCCCTCAAGACACCACTATAAACAGAAAACACACTTCTCATCGGCATACTCTGGGTGCTTGGATGTTGGATCATCCAGCCAATATCCCGTGCCTTCAATTTGCAGTTGACTGGTCTTGACAGGTTAATAGTTCAAATCTTATTTAATAATGTAATTTATTAAATAATCTAGATTTTAATGCCAGGAGATACAAAAGGAACGATAATTATTGCAACCATTTGTCCCTCAATAAAATGTTAACATGTTTGATATATATTGTTTATGCTTTCGTAGCAGTTTACATGTGGATTGATCTTGAACCAGTCACATAACATGGATTTACCATGGTTTATGCAGCATCAGTAACTGCACCGTTTGTGGCAGGATTGGAAGACACACATGAACTTCATTATATTAGACGTGTATTAAATGTATTATAAGTGCAATGGAAAATAATTAAAGTAATTGTTGTAATGAAGAGACAGCATTTGTGCATTTGTATTTGAAGAGTTTAGATGCAAATACTTCTGCAAATATTGCTGTCTGCAATTTTCATCAAAAATTTGCATTTTTCTTTTATGTTTGTGTTCAGTTATTTCACTTTAAATGCAAGGAAAATGGCTTTTTCTTTGCTATAAGAGCAAAGTTACTGAACCCACACACAACAGCCTGAGAAAACAGCTAATTTTAGAGGAAAATGTCAGACTGCACTTAGAGGTTTTTGCATCTAAACTCTAGATGAACAGTTCTAAAATCTAAAAAACAGTTATACATATGCAGTTATTATATGGTAGGGCTGCACAATATTGTAAAAACCTGATATTGCAATATTACATTTTTCTGTGCTATATATTGCTATATGAATGCAATTATTTAAGGTTATTTAAAGGTTTTTCTGGGGAGTCTAATAGTATTCTGTTGCTGTAATTGATCATAATGATAATGCAAACAATGCTTTTCTCAAATATCTAAATTCTTAAATCAAGAAACATTTTCTAGACAAGTAAAAATATTGTTTTGCTTACAGAAATAAATGTGAAAATTAAGTAAATTTTCTCAAAAAAAAAAGCAAAATAATCTACCAAAGTGTTAGGTAAAATACAGTTTTTCCTCAGTGGCTTTGGGGCATTTCTCACAACACTATTTGCACAACAGTTAATGCATTTCTCAAAACGATTAGTCATTTGTGCACATCATAATACCAGTTCAACACCTTTCAACAAATTGCAAATTTTGGACATGCATCATGCAACTCTCTGCTGTTTTATAACATTATCACTAGCTTATGTCATGTCAGTCAAAATCAACTAAACTTGTGAATGCTGAATAGTCGTTCCATATAAAACTAATAGTCCTCGTTTCGTTACTTGAGTCATTACAAATAAAAATGTTGAACTAGTTGTCAAAATCTGTCAAGCAATTTTTTTTCCTGAAAATGTGTTCTAAATTGAACAATTTTATGAATGATTTACAGACCTATAAGGTTCAGTTCCAATATACTGCAATATTGTTTACAGTTGTGCACAGCTCTATCCAAAGGAAGTGTATGTTTGTTGTAAATAAGGGTGTATTTATACTTTTGCACAATGCTGTGAATGAATTAGATTTGCAAAGAGCAGTAAAAATGTAAAACATACATATTCAGTGTCTTGTACTCAGATACCTCACTAAATGCAGTGATGTCTAACTTTACTGTAGTTTTTAAATGGCTGTGCAAATAGTATTTAGTGCTGTCTTGAGCATTTTTAGGAAGTATCACCAAAATCTTCCAATTTTTTGCAATAGAAAAAATGTACAGAGTAAACTGTCATAATGAAAACATGACAAAGCCATTTGACTATCTTGTTGATAAACAATGGTGTCAAGACATTTCATCTTGATGACACTGACACTTTCATTGACATCAATACTTGCGTTTAAGGAATGAGCTCTCCATTCTGAGCAAGTGACACGCTTTTGCAGATTATCAACTATATTTTGCAGTTTGTACTAATTGTTTTGAGAAATGCATTAACTGTGTGCAAATGTAAATAGTGTTGGGAGAAATGCACTAAAGCGACTGAGAAAAACTGTAATATTGTTTTTGGTTTGATATTTGGACTAGAAATAAGACAAAAATTGTAAGTATAAAAAGTAATTTTTTTTTGCTGTGCAAATGTAAAATAACACTGTATAGTCTTTATGGACCCTTTTCACAAGCCTGTTATGACGCAGTTAACAGTCATCAGCATCTTAAATCCTTGGAAGTTTTTTATATTTTTATTTTTTTTTAAAACATTTGAACATTTATATGCGTTTATGAATATATTATATCATCTTTGCTTCAAATTACAAAAAACGAATTAGCGCTTGTGCGAGGGGTTTCTAATGCAGCATCTATGGGACAGGACAGCAAATTTGATGTTATTCTTTCCTCTGGTTTCCGTCATCAGTCTCACACAATTTTTTCCTTTTTCTGAAAGTCTTTATAACACCATCGTGGAGCTTTTCTTTTATTATTTGAGCAAATAAGATTGTAAAAAAAATATTTGTTGTATTCTCCCATTCACTGCGCTCTAAGTTTTCCCAACTATGACCACTTCCGCAAATGAGAAACCCGGAAGTGTGAAAAGGGTCTATTGCAAAAATGATTAAATACAATTAATGTTTGTTACTAAATGTCATATGACTGTAAATGTCAAATGACTGTAAATGTCATAATCTCTTGTGCCCAAATGTCTTGAAATGCTCTTACAGTCACAGCCTTACAAACACATTCCAATGATATACTTTCACTCTATTTATGGTTAAACTTTGCAGTGACTCTACAAAGCAGCTATCATTCAGACTCAAAATTGTATATGCTGCGATGTGATTATTGCTGATGCACACATTGCATATCGATTCTGAAGCTATATATTGTACAGCCCTATTATAAGGTAATGAGGTGATGTATGCACGGTTTTGCCTATAGGATTATTTTGATCTAAATTAATTCTAATCTTTCCCAGTGATGGGTTACAGCTGGGAGGGAATCCGTTGTGTAAAACATATGCTGGATAAGTTGGTGGTTCATTCCACTGTGGCGACCCCTGATTAATAAAGGGACTAAGCCGAAAAGAAAAAGAATGAATGAATGAATTCTTTTCAATTTGTCAGCAATAATTCCTTTAGTAAAGTCATGCAGTGTGTATCTTCTAGTTGCTGATCCATTATGCAATGTGAATAAAGCATTAACTGAATGCTATCCCAGATAGTGATGCAGTGTAAAAACAATAGAGATTAGATGATTTAAGAAAAGATGTGGTGTGAACTCAGCATTAGTCAGCCATTTTGAATGTTATCACTCGATTGAATGGGCATTATCAGTGAATGTCAGCTGACAGATATGGGCCAGTATGGGCCTTCTGCACCTACTAGTATGCTCAGAAAGCTGTTATTATCCATCCACATGCTTAATCAGCAATACTAATAGAGAAGATTCCACATCCAGATCTGTTTTTACTGTGATGGTTGGGTTTAGGGTTGGGGTGGGGGTAATGAAATACAATTAATGGGAAATTTAATAAATAATATAAATAATTCTTGTGGGTAATCAGCTATACTAATAGAGAAGACTCCAAATCAAGATCTGTTTTTACATTACTGTGACAGTTGGGTTTAGGGTTGGGGTAGGAGTAGACGTTAATAAAATACAATTAACGGGAAAATTAATAAATAATATTTATAATTCTCGTGGAAATTCAGCTATACTAATAGAGAAGACGCCAGATCCAGATTTGCTTTTACATTACTGTGACAGTTGGGTTTAGGGTTGGGGTAGGGGTAAACGTTAATAAAATACAATTAACAGGAAAATTAATAAATAATATTTATAATTCTCGTGGAAATTCAGCTATACTAATAGAGAAGACGCCAGATCCAGATTATTTGCTTTTACATTATTGTGACGATTGTGTTTAGGGTTGGGGTAGGGGTAGACGTTAATGAAATACAATTAATGGGAAATTTAATAAATAATATACATAGTTCTTGTTAACTTCTGGCCGCAGCCCTATGTGACTTATAGCTTATTAACCATGTGTATGGATGATAACATCCTTCTGTGCCTACTAGTAGGCGCAGAAGGCCCCTACTGGCCCATATCTATCAGATGATAGCAACTGATAACGACCATTCAATCGAGTTATATCATTTAAATAATGCACGTTCTCTCAGGGCTGGGTTTCAACAGGACAGACAGTAAAACCATGTGGCAGAGCAAATGACGGTTCAACCCACTGTGAAAAAAGCTGAAGGAAAGTCAGTGAGTGAGTGAGCGAAAGAGTGAGGGAGGTTTAAAAAAATAATAATCTAAAGAGACCGAAATTAACATCCATAGATGATTAGCACAATCAGTACCATTATTCTGAAGATTAAACTGTGGTTTTTGATTAGTAAACAAAGCTGTACAGATTTTCTTTGCACACAGCACAGAGTTTGCATTGATTGCATGATTGACTGATCTGTAAACAGCTGAAATTGTTGGACAAAAGCAAAGGCGCTGAAAGCAAAGTGTTATGTGCTCTGTTTGTTAAGCAACCGCAGGTTAAAAAGGTCTTGGATGCTGATGTTTATCGTAAAGGTCTGTCTGTTTCAATCTCATGTGTCGGTGGATGTGTTGGATTTTCCTCTCCTCATTGTGAGCTTGTTCAGCACCTGTTTCATTACTGCATGCTCAGAAGAGTTCTGTTAGATGAGTGCTGTTTTCAGCTTTAATAATAGCTTTTCTTATACTGGCAGAACATGTTTGTTTCGGCATGGTACATAATTATACAGGAGGCTGTTGATTTCTAGAGCAGAAAAACTGACGTGCTGCCCACAAATAACATAGCCACGCAGGCCTGCCTTTAAAACTGAGGGTGTGAAACAAAATCTCAAATTAAAAACACAGAGACTCCTGACTTCAGCTTTGAGATGTATTTTGAAATTGAATTTTCAGGTATTGCAAAAGTAATTTGTGGTTGTAGTTGTGTTAGGTTAGTTCATTTGCATTTATTCAGTTGTCTAGATGCAAAAAACCTACCCTGAGCTTTTTAGCTCCCTTTTAGCTGCCACCTTATGTCCTGCCACTGCGAATGAATGTAAATTAAGTAATGAACAAAAGATTTGTGTATGGAGTAGGCATTAGAGTACATCTGTTGAAAACGCTGGGGTCAGTAAAAGTGACAGTAAAGACTTATAAAATGTTATAAAAAAATCTCTCTCCCTCTTTTAATTCAATTCAATTGCTTTATTGGCACGACAAATATTACAAATGTATTGCATAAGCATTTCTTTTCCTTCACTTTCATCAACTGGTGAAGTTTGTTTCTCTCCACTGTCGCCATTGTCTTGCTTTGTTTGGGACTTGTGGAGCTACACATCGATGGATTTGCTCATCAGTGTTTGAACTTTCAGCAGTGAAATGTAAACCACATTGAACTACTCTGTAAACTGGACTGACACAGTTTCAATAAAATTTTATGTATAAGCTGCTTTGACGCAATTCATTCATTCATTTTCTTTTCGGCTTAGTCCCTTTATTGAACTGGGATCGCCACAGCCCTTCCAGCCGCAACCCATCTCTGGGAAACATCCACACACACTCATTCACACTCATACACTACGGACAATTTAGCCTACCCAAGTCACCTGTACCACATATCTTTGGACAGTGGGGGAATCCGGAGCACGTGGAGGAAACCCACACGAACGCAGGCAGAATATGCAAACTCCACAAAGAAATGCCAACTGACCCAGTCGAGGAACGAACCAGTGACTTTCTTGTTGCGAGGCGACAGCTCTACCTACTGCGCCAATGCGTCGCCCGCTTTGACAATCTACATTGTAAAAGCGCTTTAGAAATAAACATAAATTGAATTGAATTATAAATTTTACATTGAAAAGAACATGCGTATATATTTAAAAAACAGTAAACACAGGATTATTAAAATGAATCAATAAAAATAAATAAATAAAATCTCTTTCTCTCGCTCACTCTCTTTCACTTACATACTGTAAAAAATGCAAGGTTCCACACAATTCACTCATGTTTTCCCAACACAAATTGATGAAGTTGACTGAACAAATTTAAGTGGATTGAACATAAAATAATTACGTTGTCCAAAAAAAATCTCAAGAATTGTGCTGTTTCAGCTCATTTTAAATAAGTAGTTTAAACACGCAGCAAAATGTTTTTTTTGAATACACACACACACACATTTTAAGCACACATTTATTATATTATTATATTATATCATATTGATTGATTCAATACCATTATATTATATTATTATATTGATTGATTCAAACCTTATTCAAAATTGTTTGATTTCAACATAATTTTTCCAATTTTCAGTGTCTCATGGTACTTGTGCTGCTTTGCTGCTTAATTACGCTAAATTATTATTGTTGCTCAATCATTGCTAACGTTCCTTATTATCATGCAAAAACTTTGCTCCGTACTTTTAAATGGAACCGATACATTTTACATTACATGTAGAGAGAGGTAAACATTTTGGTACTATATCATGACTTCCACGAAAAATACCGTACGCAACTGTATATGATTGTACAACATTTATAATAACAATACAGTATATATTTTACTGAGTACCATCTCAGCATTTTAGAATCAGCTTTGAATCACAGAAATAAATAGCATTTTATATATAACCCATAGCTAAATATCTCTGGCCCAGCTGTGGCCCACACAACTAGCTTTTGCTTTGTCCACATGCCACAGTGAATTATGTTACATGACAGGACCAAGTCTGCCTTCCAAACAAGGGCCAAATATGGACCAAGTCTCAGCCAAGTAATAACCCATAATTGGGCCAGAACTAGGCCAGATATGTTGGTGTGTTACGAATGCAGTGAAATTGATAAACCCATGAAGCATTGTTCTTTAGGTGCACTATCGGCATTTTTTTTCTTGAAGCGACCTGATTGGTAGAATTTTTTTCCTTAATTCAAAAATAATAAAAATGTATTTTAAATGTGGGTCAAGATAGGCCAAACTTACATGGCCCACATATCCATTATCAGCATCTGGGCCAAATACTACATTTGATACTGGGCCCAAGTATTGTGAAGACAGTGCCACCTCTGCTAAACCCAGGCCATGTTTGGCCCACATGCTGCATGCCAGTGCCGGATGAATGCCTGCTGTGCCAGCTTTATGCCAAATCTGGGCCAGAATACTTTGCTACCTAGGAAATATATTTAAGTATATACATAATAAAATAGTTATAAAACCTAACAACAATATTCTAAATTTAAATAATATATGCTAATTTTACTGTTTTTGTTGTACTTTTATTTATATAAATGCGGTCTTGTTTCGCAGATCAACATTCATTTATATTCATATTCAGCGCACAACTAAGAGGCCAGTGTATGTTCAAATCTCATTGTGGAGCAGCAGAATGATGATGAAAACTCTGTGTTGATATTTCAGGACTATCAGGAGGCCACACATCTGCAGCAGTTTGTGACACGTTTTCTGCTGAAGGAGACCACCAGTCAGCTGCACTCTCTTCAGAGCTCTTTGGAGTGTGCAATGGAGACCACAGCCGAGCAGACCCGGCAGGACAGGCAAGACACATACAAATACACACCTACAGATAAAAATGCAAAATAACTCTCTGTCTACATCGCTAAAACTGTCTAAAGCAACAAATGGATCATACAAATTTAAACTGTGAAATTCTTAAAGTCCCTAAATAATTGTTTAGGATATTATATAAAAAATAACAAAACATTTTGGGACTTAAGCTCGAGGAGTTGAAGTAGATAGCTGGACCCAGGTCTGCTTGGAAAATGCTCTTTTACTCAATTTAGGATAACTTTAAACAGGACTAAGCAGTGACCTAGAAATTTAGAAAATTGTCTAGTTTTGATCTCATCTGTACATAAGATTACTTCACTGACCACATACTGAAAGCATTCAAGCTCCCAAAGCACCAGAGGCATTTCTTCTGCACCACCGATCAAAACACAGCATTTCACTCTTGAAAATGCATGCAGATGGCACCTTGTGCACAGATGCAAATGTTTTGGGCACAGACATCTTTGGTACTGAATATCTAGAGCATCAGACACATTCATTGTTAAATAGTCCAGATGAGCAGTAGACTAATAACTCAAGTCTTAAGTTTTAGTGCAGAAAGGGGACAGATGCCAGCTTAAATCGTCACTGAATCAACAGACTCAAGAGTTAATGTGTATTACAGCTCATTTAGTCTGTGACTTACTGCGTTTGTGTGCAGAGGAGGGTCTTCGTGGCCCACCATGGGGGTCAGATTTTTATAGAGCACACCATTGAGAATGCAAAATAAGCTGTTTTGTTCCAGCACCTGGATGATTGCATGCTACAGATAACTCTGCGTGTGTGTGCGTGGTTGTGTGTATAAGCATGTGAGTATGTGTGTGTGTGCAGCTGTGCAGCTTCGCTCACCTTACGATCTCAAGAAAATGAGCAGGAGCAGCTGGCATAAAGAAATGATGGATGATGAGGTTGAGCTTTAAAAGAAGGATTTCTTTTTTTCTTTTTCTGTGTTCTTAAAACCCACACCGGCTCTGATATAACCAGTCGCATCCTAATTAATTGGTGAATTCAAATTACCTCATTATCGCCTCTGCAGGTGACAGAGTGTGTCTAACTTAATAACTGTGCATCACTGAAACACACAGCTTTTACTGAAGTTATTTGTAAAAACAGAGGCAATAATAGACTCTGTTTGAGGCCCTTTAGTTATATTTGTTCTATATTCATAAAACATTTAGAATATATTAGATTAATAAAGGCTATTAAACATTGCGCCTTAGTTTATCTTAGTTAATGCATTAAATTATGTTAACAATATAGACATTTTTTACATTATTTTTCAATTGTCAAGCTGGATATAATTGTACATTTGGTAATACTTTATTTTGATGGTCCATTTGAGTATTAATAGACTGTCTGCTTAATATTTGTTGATACTGCTCCTTCAACAGACATTTAACTGACTATAAGAAACTTTGCAAGTACATGTCAACTTACACTAACCATAACCCCAACCTAACAGTCTATTTATAATCTAATGAGAATTAGTTTGCATGTAGATGCAATGTAACTTAAATTTAACAAACAGACCATCAAAATAAAGTGTGACCGTTCATTTTAAATAGAAAGATTAAATTGATTACTGTTTAATCCGACTGCAAATTTAATCATGACCTCCAATAAATTTAACTTAAAATTTAAGAAAGCAGTTATATTGTTTTGTGTAAACGTAAATTTGAGCACAATACAAATGTAAAACGCAATAAATTTACTTTATAAACATGTCTTTATAATATCTCAGTGGAAATAGCTGGGTTTCCATCATAATTAATCTTTGTAAAGTTTGCAAAAAAGAAAGGAAAAAAAATAGGTGTGATTACGTGAAGTTTTACAAACTAATTTTCAGAGGAGCATGTGATATAATTTATCGTGGCTGGTCTCTCATATGTTCATTCATTTTCTTTTTGACTAAATCCCTTTATTTATCTGCGTTCGCCACAGTGGAATGAACCGCCAACTTATCCAGCATATGTTTTAAGCAGCGGATGCCCTTCCAGCTGCAACCCATGACTGTGAAGCATCCAAACACACTCATTCACTCACACTCATACATTACGGTCAAAATTAGCATATCCATTTCACCTGTACCACTTGTCTTTGGACTTATGGGTGAAACCAGAGCTCCCGAAGGAAACACACATGAATACGGGGAAAACATGCACAGAGAACTCCACACAGAAATGCCAACTGACCCAGCCGAGGCTCGAACCAGCGACCTTTTTGCTGTGAAGCGAACGTGCCACCCACTGCGTCACCACGTCACCTGTCTCTCATATGTTATCAGCAATAATGCAATCAGATTGATCCAAGCCTACAATAAATACACTGGTTTTGCCCCACAGCCTTTTCTTCGTTTTGGAAAAATCCCCCCTTCCACCCCATCTCCTCCTTTTTCTCCTTTTACCAGGGGGAGCTCTTGAGACCTATCAGACATTCTAACAGAAACATACATCATCTGTCCCTGAAACAAAAACATAAATACAGTGAATAAACAGTATTTCATCCTAAACATTTCTAAAATGGACTGATGGTTGATTTCTGTGAGTTGGTCTGTAAAGGAATATGTCATACATTTGGTTCTCAGATTTGTTTTTCTTCATTAAAAACATTTTACAAATGTACAAACTCTGTCATTCTCCTTGTCCTCATCCTAATTGAACCTACAGCGTTAATAATTTGTTATGCTAAAAACTGTTATTTAGAAAGACATAGTTCACAAATAGCAAGTTTAAGTTGTTGTCATTCACATGAATAGATTAAAAACATGAAATTAGAAATCAATTCTACAAATAAATACTACAAATACATTTACAATTGTCCCCATGTTTCTGTCAGTCCTGTCACATTTGCATGAAATTTAACATAAAATACGTGCAATACACATTTAAGGCAATGACTCAGAAGTGACATCATTTTAAGGAGGAGAAGCTGACAGTGATCAAGGATGAGCTCTATCATTGAATTGTATGATTTTTTTTGAGTACGATAAGCTTAAGTCAGGCCCTTTCACAGTTTTTATAAGCGAAAATGTCAGTTTCTGGTAGAATGTCCCCTATGCTTATGGGCTCAATTATGTCCGAGCTCAGGATTCTCTCCCGGGACAGCATGCCAAACCTGCTAATAGCATCAAGCAATATCTAAGTGTGAACTCTTGAAGTGTATTTTCATTAAGTTGTTAGAGCAGCTGACAGTAGTATTGGTAACCTAGCAACCAACAGTACACAAGGGAAGCACAATGGAAACAGCTGATTAGTCACAAGAATGTAATGCTTACTGCGTCAGAGTTTATTTGGCAAATGTTTTTCCATCTCCCATTATTAGCATTAACACTTTACAAATCACAGAAAAAACAAGTAAAAACCTTTTTTTGCTAATTAAGGGTTATTTCTTAGCTTGTTTCTCATGCGATACTTGTAAATGAGCATTAACACAGGGTGATGGAAACCCAGCTACTTTCTGAGCTGAAGAATATCTCTCTTTGGCCGGATCTCTCCTACTTTTAAGTCATTTTCAGTCAGGGTCTCACTGATCTTGTCTCCGCTAATCTGGCTCTACCAAGTCTACAGCCTCAATCACATCCCATGGGCTCACTCAAAATATCTCCACTTCACTGCCATGCCAAGTCCCTTCTGACCTTAATCTTGGTCGAATGACTTTTGACAGAGCACATATTTAGACATTTAAAGGCAACTATGTCATCATTTGCTCAACCTCATGTTATTCAGAACACGTCAAAGTGTAAATAAAATCTGTTCATTATATAAAGTGATTTTGTCTATTTGGATTAACCTGTTTGATTCATATGCATTCCTTTTTTTTAAAGAAATGTCTTTATAAAGGGCGACACGGTGGCTCAGTGGTTAGCACTGGATTAGCGAACTAAATTAGCTGTAGTGTATGTGTGTGAATGAGCATCCACTGTGTAAAACATATGCTGGATAAGTTGGGGGTTCATTCCCCTGATGAATAAAGGGACTAAGCCAAAGGAAAATGAATGAATGAATATCTTTAAAAATGTTTTGAAGCACCAGCATTTTTTGTTGAATTGAATTACAATGAAAGGACAGAAATCTCTTATTAAGATTTGATTAAAATAAATCCTAAAATAAATCCTGTGACTTCACCAAAGGCTTCAAACATAGGCTAAAAATAATCTTTTCTCTGTAGACTTCAATTGTTTTTAGTTTTATGGCATTTGTCAAATGTTTTGTGGTGCAGTTGACGTGTGTGTTTCTGTTCTAGAAATTAATGATTGGTTGCAAAATATATTTCCATTTGTGATCCAAAGTTTGGAATGACATGAGGTAAATGATGACACAATTTGCATTTCAGAACGAAACAAAGGGAAATTTCAAAGAATTTATTTTTATTTCCTTTTGAATTGATTCTCCTTTTGCAATTTAATTTTAATGTAATTTTAATTACTTGACCTACAGACTGTCTGTAATCAGCACAGCTCTGCACATTAGTTTCTTGGATCTGTGCCGTTTCATTATATGTGAACAAACCTATATTTCATAAACGTCAACAAGCAAACATGGCAATTATAATTTGTGAAACAGCCCACCAAACTAAAGCTAACGATTGCCACAGCTGGTTTAAAATGAAAAAGCATGCTGTGTTCATTGTAGTTTTATTACTTGGATAAGAGAAGCATTAAAATTTATTTCCTCACAAAAAAGAAAGTCTTGGAATGACTAAATAAATGATGACCGTATTCCATCTTTGACTGAAACACTCATTTAAAGGTATTTCTCTAAGCACAGAGCATACCTTTGCATGTCATACACACATGCCTACACACGTGTAACTTCTTACATCATCATAAGAGGTTTCATAACATTAGTGTTTTCTATGCGCATATTGAGCCTAAAGGCTTGGAGACGGTTATCCAGCCGGCTCATTGTGTGTGTCGGTCAGGAGGGATTGATTCCCACTGTTAGATGTGCTGAAAGTGGCTGGTGGCCAGAGCAAATTGAAATAGTGCGGCCCATTCTCTATTCCGTCTGAAGCGTGGAGTCCGGCTCTCTGAGGAGCAGAGCCGCACACAGGGATGAAACAAGGGAGATGAGCATAAATCTGAACCCTATTCACAGCACCGCTTTCATCTCGCTGTGTGAAGAAGACCATTACCAGCTATTAGAAACACAGCACTGTTGCTAGATGATGCCGTTTTGTTTTCCACAGCGCATCATTTTTATATTTTGGCCCATATAAGAGGCGGCGGATTTGAGCATTTTTTCTACATAGTAAAAACCAGGCAACCTCACCCCAGCCGCTCTTTAGTTCACGATTTTCCAGCCCATGCCCCTTGGAAAGTCTCTGCACGGTACTGGTACAGACACCTGCACATCCACCCCCCGCCCAACCACGCAGCTCATCGCTATTGGTTTACAGAGAAACATCACTTGCATGTGTACAAGCCAGAAGAAGGAAAACATACAAAGCACCATTTTTAAATAAACAGCCGAAACATTACACCGTAATAAAATAAACATTTAATAACGAGCAATAACAAAAAAACAAAAGGAGAAAACAAAAGAAGAAGCCTGAAAAAAACAAAGCAGCAAACGATTCTTTCAGCAACCTAAAACATGAACAAACTGCCATCTTTAACTATTATCATCATCTTTTGGACTATTATGAACTTGGAATGACAGAATTATTTTTTAACAAGAGGTTACATGTGCTGGTCCGTTTATGAACCCAAATAAGGTTGAAATGTATATTTGGGTATTTTTTGCAACATTTCAGAGACCGTAAGGCTTTGTATGTGTTCATATAGGTTTTATTATTTTTATTTTATTTTATATAATCACAGACATTACAGTAGGCTATTTCGCATTATTAATCTGCAGCTATACATAATAATGTTCATAGGAAGGTTATTTATTAACAGTTTTATACAAGTAGGCCTATTTATGTGTATAAAGCATCTGTTATGTATATGATACGTGAACGACTCGCATAGCTTTACTTTGATCTCCTCGAACGAGAATGACGTCGACTGCAACTTTCTGCCATACACCACGCCCACCAAAAGGGTACCCTTGGTGGTATCATTTGGCAGTGGAGACACAAGCCTGATAAAGGTGACCCATATCGTACTGTACTGAACTGAACCATACCACTTAGTGGAAACGAGGCATAATTCATACGTAACAAAAAATTAATAAACTGCATTTTTGCTATTTTAGCTGCCAACACCCAAAGCAAAGGATTCTTCTGCAAGGCGGTAATATCAAAATACAAAACACATGAAAATCTTCTAAATCTTCAAACTACAGTGAAGATTAAACTAACAAGTCTTTCTATTAAATTTAAACACCTAAGATTACTTTTATTGTCAACATTTCCTTCTCTTATTTCAATCCTATGCAAAGCATGCTGGGAAATACAAATCCCCTACAAGGTAGTTGGACCAACACAATTCCTTCATGTTGTCCCAACACAAAACGCTTATGTTAACTTAATGGTTTACAAATTTAAGTGGACTGAACGTAAAATAAAGAAATTTGCCAAGGAAATGACAAAACTTTTTTTCTGTTTTTTCAGCTCATTTTAAACAGGTAGTTTGAACAAGCAGCAGTAATCATTTTTTGAGTGTGGCTCCTGGTAACATGAAATGAAATAGTCTGTGTAAAAAAATGTAACATTATTTACAATATTATTAGCTTAAATCCACAGACTGGTCAAAAGTTGTTGCTGCATATGCAACTCGGTTTTGATGACAAATGTGCAAACCCAGGGTGCGAATTACAGGGGGGTTTGGGGGGGATTAACCCCTAATTCATGCTTGATCCCCCCTGCAGGGCATCAAAACAAGAGGTAAAGGGGCACAGCCCTTTAATATCGAGATATAGTTTGCTCTGACCTGTATTTTAAATAATATTATTAATAATTAAAATAATGGATAATATAATAGTTCGTACCACTGTGGAAAATATTCATTCAACAGTCTGAAACCACAGATGTAGACCACCGATGGACATTGTAAGTGTTCAAAAGACTGTTTTCTCATAAAATAGTTTGTTTCTTCATACAGCCTAAAAGTAAAGTCAAATTAGAAGCATAATTAGTATAATTTGTCTTACAGTAACTTCTAAATGAGCTAGTCAGGGGATACTGTAGGGCAGAATACAATAAATATCCCTCACAACACTGACAACTTAAACATGCTTAAATACATTTTTATTATTATAAATTATTATTATTCAATTTCTTTTCGGCTTAATCCCTTTATTAATCTGGGGTTGCCACAGCGGAATGAACCACCAACTTATCCAGCATATGTTTTACGCAGCGGAACCAATATCCATCAACAATCCCCTGACCTCCCCTCCACGCGTCCTAGTGCTTTCGTCATTAAAGCACAAGACCTACAGTCGCACATTTTTGCAGAGAGAGCTGTACGAGAATTGGAGTATGGTGGACTTTGTCTTTTATCAGTTGAATTCATTACCATTCAGACACACCACTTATATCTGTGCTGCAGTGTTCGCCAATGTTAAAAATCCTCCAGATAACTGGCAGGGTTAATGGTTGAAACAGACAGGGCAAGAGACCTGCTGTATGGCTATCCACTGTGTCTGCATTCAGTCCTGCATTCAGAGAAAAGTCCTCCTCATTTATAGTGTTTATATAAACATGATTATCTTTGTGATGATATAACAAATTGTGGTTTGTGTATATGAAATTACGAATAACAAATGTAGCAGGGCAATAAATTACTTTTTATTTCTTTGCATTTTAACTTTGTAAACTATAAAATCATGGGTCTCCTCACCCCTCTTTTCCCCTGCTCTGCTGGCTCGAACTAAAAAACTTGAACTAAAAAAGGGGTGGGGTGGGGGGATTCATGGCCCTTTAAAGGCGAGTCTTCCTTCATTAAAGTGGACATATTGACCGTTACATTTTTTCCCATTAAAACTATACGAATCAAATGTTTTATGTATTGCATAGTCTTTGATGAAATCGGAATTCTCATTAATGTCACACAAACCATTGCAGCGTGAACATACACAGTCTGCTTTAGCCAAGAGACACAATAACAGAGTATATCATATACATGACTTGACACATATCACAAAACATATCGGATCCATCTGAATACAACAGTGAATGGTGTATTTTAAAGCACAGAAACAGACAGACTCAACATAACTATTATAGGCTGTGGCTGACAGGAGTCAGACACACTTTAGCTCAACAACTTTTACTGGGAGAACTGTGATTAGAACAAAATGAAACTGACTGTTTTTAAAAAAAGGCAAGGAGCTAGTCAATATTCCACACCCTCGTCATGTTTCAATTGAAATTATGTCACATACTGACAAAAAAAAATGCTCATTTTCAGGCATTTCAGGGGATGTTTAATCACCTGTGTGGCTCTGGATGATTAACTTGCTGCAAATTTTTTGGGTGCTGATGCCGTTGTGCCATTTTTAACCATGGAGGGTAAAGCTCCCCTCAGGACGTGCGTGTCTTTAGGGATAATGAGCAACCAACTGAGCTTTAATTCTGACACCTGCCTGCCTACATTTATTTCATTGTCCCCCGAGTTAAAAATAGATGCAGCATTCCTGTTCTGCTGGAGAACAGCTGAACAATATAATTAGATTTACTGTTATATTGTTCACTCTCACTATCGAGTTAAGGCACCCTTGATGGATAATAACATACGGTTATCATAAAAATGAGGGGTGATGTCCAATCAGGTGGCCATTATTACACAAATAAACTTTAATACTCCTGTATCGGCATAAATTGGCTTGGTGAGGATCATCATCAATACACATTCTTCTTTTGTGTAGACAATAAAGTATTTTAAGAAGAAAAAAATAGCTCTAATAAAAATGCTAAGAAAGCATCAATAGAATTTTTGAAGATATTAGATTATTCAGTGTTTTGGGGTTCCCCCTGTGAACAATAAAAATGGTCATTGGTTTTAAAAGTGTTATAACAAGGGCTTTTTACTGCAGAGAAATCCGAAATGCCAATGCTAATATAATTCATCCATTGCATCTAAATGAATAGGATTAGCAGAAACTCTGCATTCACATGCAAATAATGTTTCAACATTTTCATGCACCATCACAACACAGTGCTTCAACATCACTTTGATTGCACAAGACCTTTCTGTCCTGCTCTTCATGCTACTAATTAAAATCAATCCTGCAGAAGGATGCTTTGTACAGATGGTTTACTTTTATATTATTTTAATGTTTGTAATAAGAGATTCAGTAACATAATTGCTTTATATGATGGACAGATTTAATTTGGGCTTTTATTCACATATATACATCGATCAGCCAAGGAAAGAAAATGTTTCTCAGAAAACTAAGACCACTATTAGAGACACAGATATTACTGCAGTATATTTTACAACAATGTTATTTCACTGATCCAAAGTGTTCCTTGGGATTTCTTGTGAAATTTGTGTGTGATTACAGGCCCAAAGCCCTGCGTGGGGGGTTGGATGGTTTGAAAGATCCACCCCTTACTGACAATAGTCCAAAATTTGTCCCATATAGGAGTTCATTTGTCCTATTTAGACTGCTATATCATCACAAATTGTGAAAATAACCCATCAAAAAAGGCTATTAGTCCAAGCAGAATCATCTGTTGGCTGTAGCTTCGGTGTGACTTCAGCTAATTAGTTTTGCTCAATGCAAACAATCCAACATTCAGCTGTGCAAGAAAACATACAATCTGACATAAATGAAGTGACAATAGACTACAGTTTTTAATTTAAAACAGATTCCTATTTTTTCCCTAATGATATATGATGTAATTTGTATTTTAAAAATAGTTTTTTCACCATATTTCTTTATTCTAAATACTCAGGAAATATTTTTTACATCAAAAATTGTGGTTATGAAGACCATCCAACAAGCTAATCCAGCAAAAAAGTGCTTATAATGCCACTTAAAAGCAGTATTTAAATCATATAATTAAATAAAAAATGGAAGCGAATAACTCCAAAAAGTCCACTTTTGAGAAAATGAACCACCCCAGGCTGGCTACAGGCCTGAATTAAGGTTATTTAAAATTCTGGATTAGGGCTGTTATATTAACAGATTTGCATTTAAACTTTTTTTTTTTTTTTTTTTTTTTGCCGAAGCTTTTAGTTAATCTATAATATATTAGAATTTGTAATAATATTTATTATTTACATTTCAGAATAATATTTTTAAATATTAAAATACGTAAGTAAAACGTGTTTATAAACATAAATAATAATTTATTATTAACAGTTCATAATGTATTCATGTGTTATTTGAAACTAAATAGAAAATGCATTCATTTAATGTATTAATCATTATGTATTTTTCTTTTATTTTTTTATCACTTACTACGTGTAAGCCAGGGGTGTCCAAACTCAGTCCTGGAGGGCTGGTGCATTGCAAAGTTTAGTTCCAACCCCAATTAGACACACCTGAACCAGCTAATCAAGCTCTTTCTACAGTAGGTATCAGGGGCGGACTGGCACTGTAGCCACACCAGCCCACATTACCACACCGACACTGCCCCACACACGGACATGCACAGTCACTACTTATATTGGTGTACAGATGGTGAAATTATATAAGCAGTACCATATGTAATAGACATGTAATAGATATTCCATCTCTGACAATTAGCTTGTGTTGCAATTACTTTTTGTTTGACATTCTTTGCCAGATTTTCAATACGTCTGCGTAACCTCTGATTGGGTTGGCCCCAATCTTGAACCCAGCCGGCTAATAATAAAAATATTATTATTATTACTATCATCATCATCCTCCTCCTCCTCCTCATCATCATCATCATATTCACATCTTGCAAGAGATAAATGCTGCCTGCACGTAAAAACAATACATATTTAAAGAAAAAACATTTAAAAATGGTCCGGCCCTTCTGGCATTTGTCAGAATTGCCAGATGGCCAATCCGCCCCTAGTAGGTATCCTAGAAACTTACAGGCAGGCGGGTTGAAGAAAGTTGGAACTAAACTACACAGGACACTGGCCTTCCAGGACCGAGTTTGGACACCCCTGGTGTAAGCGGTCATACTCTCAAAAAAATTACTTTTGCTGGTTGTTCAAAGTACTTAATTAAAATGAGTTGAAACAACACAATTCTTAAGTTTCTTTGAGACAACTAAATTGTTTTATGTTCAATCCACTTAAATTTGTAAAAAGTTTGTTAAAAAATAATTTAACTTAATAGATTTGTGTCGGGACAACATCAAGCATTTTTTAAGTGTAAGTAGTATGATTATTTAAGTTAACTGAAACTAAAACCATAAAAAACTGAAAACTGTCTTTGGCTGGCAATAAGATAATGAAATGAAAAGCTTTCAAAGGCATTTTAATTACTTGGGCAATTTACATGTATGTAACTATATTTTTGAAAAGTATTTTAGCATATTTTATGACCAATTTTTATATATTTTGAATCATTTTTAAACCTATATACTTTAAAATACTGTAGAAGCCACAATCTGAATAAAAGCTATAACTATTTAATTATAAAAACAAGTCATTTGTTATGCGTGAATAAATGTTACTTTTAATGTTCCCCTTGCCTCCTCCTCTGACAAGCTGTCACTAAATCTGATGCGTGTTAAACTTCCGTAGGATATTTATCAGTCATCCATTCCTGATATTGAAGGTTTCGGTTATTTAGGACTTCCAATACCCAGGGCAGACTTATCAGAAGCTAATAATGAGAAGAGCATCTGTGCTGTGTGTTTTTTGTGTCTGGATTGCAGACAGGGGCCGCTGAAGCCAGAGGTTCTGCCCATTCAGTGGTGCGGAAGGAGATCTAATCGAAGACTTCAAAGGAATAACAGCTTGTCTCCGAACAACCCGCTCCTCAACCTTGTCAATTCAGGTGATTATTCTCAGTCTCAGAGCTCTAGAGGACCGAAAAGCCACATACACATATACACACAGTGGCCAAGCAGATGACAGCAGATCTGGAGATGGCAGGGATTGTATGAAAAACATTGGTATAGACTGCAGGGTAAGAATATAGCTGGTAGACATTTTTAAAATAAATGAGTAATAAAGTAAAATAGAGTGTTAGTAAAGAGTAAAACAGTGTATTTTATACATGATGGTCTTTTATTATTATTTTATTGATCCATTTTAGCAGTTTTATTCATGCCTGCTTTGAATTTTGAATGCATACAAACATTGGTAGCTTTATTAGGTGAAACTTGCTTGTTACATGTTGGACTTTGTTTTGCTCATTATTTGCTCACTATTTCCCCAACCTTTAAGTGGTTTCAACTCTTTATGAGCTTCTTTCTTCTGTTGAAAACGAAAGAAGAAATTTTTTTAACACAGGCTCATTGGGAATATGTACCCAGGGCTACAATTTTGAGAACCGAGAAATATGTACCAATTAGGGGTATAACGCTACACTTCGGTATGTACCTTGGTTTTGGGGTCATGGTTCAATACGGGTATGATACAACGAGAATAAGCAACAAATCCCCAGTGCTTGCTTTTTCTGTTTATTTTGAACAGGCAGACGTGTTTTGTCACAATCAGCTACAGAACTGAAAAGCTTCTTGTGATAAAGTACAAAATAAACAGCATAATAAAAATGAAAACTTTATAATTTGACTGCATATTAAACTTTCAAACAATTCAACCCTCTCCTAACAACCGAAAAACGTGTGTATAAATTCAGTAAGCTTCTAAACTGATATGTTTCATGAAAATGCAGCATTGACTTGGAGGTCCATCCATAACAGCGGACAACAACTCTATAATCTTGTGCGTGTGTGTGGAGAAAAAACATTCACTTGCTTTTCTATGTAAACAAACATGTGACCATTGGCATTTTCTGCATTGTTAATGGCTGCTAAGTTGTTGCATTGCTGTGGTCTTTTCTGCCTAACTCCAGTGACAGGACTGTTTGTATTCGTTGTGTGAGCGCATGAACCGAACAGTCACTTCCATACTGTGACAGTTCCGGATGAATATATATACACCATTACAACACAAGTGCTCATGGGTACATATGGCTGCATTTTGTGTGTAATGCTTGCCTCATTATGGACTGCTTTACCAGCATAATTGGTTTGCTCAGTAGCTCACTCCGAATGGTGTCAGACTTGAGAGGCGAAGTTCACCTGGATTTACCTGGGAAATATGTGCCCAGGGCTGCATTTTTGAAAACCAAGAAATATATGCCCTAGGGCAGTGGTTCCCAAAGTGGGGGTCATGGGATATTGACAGGGGGTCACTTGGTGATTTCCAAAAGTCAAATTCATTTAATTAAACTATTAGAATAACCATATTTTAACCATAACCCACAGAAGATGAAAATAGTAGTTTTTAATTGTAAAAAACAACAACATGCAAATGAAAAGCCATCAGCCTTTAAATTATTATTATTTTTTTTTCATAAGACTGGTGTGTTCATGTTAGATTAACAACACAGCAATGGCATCAGGTAATCAAATACACTAAAAATAAATCCAGGCCACAACTGAACATTGAGGGTGATCTCTGATTAGACAAGACTTGTGCTGAAAACATTGTGACCAGCAGTTTACTTAGTTGAGGTTAGTATTAAATTAAACTAATTTATAAATGACTTTAAAAATGATACGGCTGTTAGACTGTTGCAATTTTTTGTGTTGTCAATATTCTGGTGTTAATGAAGGCCTATTGTTGTGTGCACAACATTGATATATTTATAACCATCTCTAAGGAATTTGGGGGTCACGAGTCACTAGCACTTTATTTTAGGGGTCACGGGCTGAAAAGTTTGGGAACCCTGCCCTAGGGTACATAATGGCTGCACTTTGCATGTAAAATTAATACTGTAAAACGTTTCACTTGGTTAAACTTACAAACTCAAGTTCACCAGCTGCCTTGAAAATGTGAGTCTACTGTGAGTCGCTGGGGTGTTACTTTCGTATGGAGAACTTTTCAGGTGTGACTGGTTTGCTCGGTGGAAGCGGCACTAGACTTGGGCGGTGGAGCAGAGTCCAGAGATAGACTTTTCCAGAAACCATGTAAAACAAAACTCCAAAAAAGCTGTGTAATACCATGGTAAAAGCAAGTAGTCGCGGTGACTTTCTCTTCTAATTTGTTTTTCAAAACACTATCGGTGGGTCAAAACACGGGTGGGTCGGTCGATATTAAGCTGATATATTATGCAGGACAAGCCGACTGGCTACTCTCATGGACATGTGCGAGAAGGATGTTGAGATTGGCAAAAATGTACAGAGCAACCTCTGGTGGATTTATGAAAAATGACACGTATGAGAAAACATGCCCCAGTAACGTATTTGAGATTGTCAAAAATGTACACTGAGCACACGTACCCCAGGGTCCATACTTCTTGGTTCTCAAAAATGTAGCCCTGGGCACATCCTATGGAAGTCAATGGTCACATTTTTTTTTAAATATCTTTTGTTGTTTTCAACAGAAGAAAGGAACTCATAAAGGTTTGAAACAAGTAAAATCTGAGTAAATGATGACAGAATTTTGTTTTATTTTTAGGTGAAAATATGCCTTTAAGAACTGCCTTAATTATCCCTGGCTTTGATTCAACAGGGTGCTTCCGCAATTCCTCAGAAAATTTGGTCAATATTCTGTTGCTTTTTGCAATATAGCAGTGAAAAAAAGGTGAGAGAACTGTATTTCTTGCTGCAGGTCTGTATGAAGAGGACAACCAGTGGATAACACAGGTCAACAGGCTGCAAAAGCTGATCGACCGTCTTGAAAAAAAGGCAACAGGCTACACACATGATTTCTGTCTTATTAATGACTTTGTTCTGTCTGTCATCACTCTTCTTTCATACCATCAAACTCATGTGAGAAAAAATCTCACCAAAACTGTCAAGATGATGTCCTGGCGATTTAAAAAAAATCTGAAATCCTTGCTTTTTGCAAACAACCCTTATTACTGAACATTGGCCATGCAGTGAACGGCAGCCTGCACTGCGAATATAAATATACATAATATAAATACAGTGCTCAGCATATACGAGTACATCCCCCCACAAATCTCTTATTTAAACTAATATTTTCTATAGGATGCTTTACAATATTATATTTGTGCATATACATTAGTTTAGTCAGTATTTATTTAGCCATATCTGGAGCTAATGAACCAAAATATATTACCTTTGCTCACTGAGAAATTGATAAAAATATTCATTTTCAAAATGGGGTGCACTCATTTATGCTGAGCACTGTACATGCATAATACACACATAATATAAAATAGAGTTATTTACATTCTTTAGGAGTAAAAAGTAGTAGGAAATACCTTTGCATCAGTAAACTGAATATGAACATTCAGACACCATCCACAGTGCTGAGAGTGACGTTTAGATGTTGATACTGCATGTGCTGCACTCTTTCCTCTCACTGACTAAATAAACACAGAATGACAGCAGTTGAAAAACATCTGATCACCACAGTATGATAATGTTTACACAAGCTGTGCAATTCAATGGCATCATGTCAACAGATGTAGTCATTCAAATTACACTGTTATGAGAGTTTGATTGTATATTAATAGCCAGTGATGTAAAGTAACAAATTACTAATACTCAATGAACTGTAATTGAGTAGTTTTTCTCAGGAATTTTAATTTACTAAGTAGTTTTAAAAAGGTGTACTTTTACTTTCCCTTGAGTACATTTTTAGTGCAGTGTTGGTATTTTTACTCAACCTACAGTCACTACTTCATTTTTTCTTGTCTATGGAGAATAATAAAATCAGTCCTGTGATTCCTGTCCAATCAAATCACACATAGAAGGTAAATCGCATCATAATGAACTACCTCAAGACATGGGCGATTTGTAATTTGGCGATTTCGCAGCAAACTGTTTGGAAGCATTAAAAGTGTCCAAGAAGATGTCCAAAATCTTTACACGCAATGACCTAGAGACTGTTTAGATGCATGTAACAGATGAGAAGATGACGGATGTTTACTGCATGATGACTGAAATGGCCTTAAACACCCAGCAGGCACACAACGTCATCATGATGTCAGATTGACGTTGTAGCCCAACATCATGGAGACGTTGAATTTTGTTTGGAAATGAAAATCGGGTTGACATCCGAACACAATGTCAGGCCGACGTCTATGTCCAACATCCAACCTATAATCAACCAAATATCAACATCTAATTATGTTACAGCTTGACGTTGTGAGGACATTACCACTATGACGTCTATCAGATGTTGGATTTTGGTTGCCATACCTGATGAATAATGACATATGACATTGGTTTAAGATGTTGGCTCAACATTGGTTTTTGGTAACTTTACAACACAACCTAAAATCAACCAAATGTCAACGTCGTTTGACGTCGTTATTAGACATCAAAATAACCTTGTCCTTAGATGCTGGCTAGATATTGAATTTTGGTCACCTGACGTCACAAGCCGTCAATATTAGGTTAGATTTAGGTTATGATGTTGTGTGCCTGCTGGGCAATAACTAACTGCACTACAGAATGTTACGTTTACACAAAATTACAAGTAAATGCATCAGCTTTTTACAGCGTAATACTCACTACTCTTGAGTATTTTTGAAAGGTCTACTTTTAACTCACACTTTGAGTAATATTTACAACAGACACTTTTACTCTACTTGCTGTGAGGCTAGTAATGGTACTTTTACTCAAGTATGATTTTTCAGTACTCTTTACACCACTGGTAATAGCATATTTGAGATTATAGATATACGAATCTGTCTTTGTGAGACTGAATTCATCACTTTGCATGAAAAAACTGAACATTCACTGTCAATCCTTTTGCAGAATAATAAAAAAATTAAAAACACAAAATGTTTAGATGCATCACACTTATAACAATTAGATGTTTGTTTCTTTGATAACACATTTTTATTAATATAATAATGAGAAAATGGGTGTAATGGTGGCGCAGTGGGTAGCACGATCGCCTCACAGCAAGGTCTCTTATTCGAGCCTCGGCTCAAATCTGTGTGGAGTTTGCATGTTCTCTTCGTGTTTGCATGGGTTTGCTCTGGGTGCTCCTGTTTCCCCCACAAGACCAAAGACGTGGTATAGGTTTTTCACAGTGATGGGTTGCAGGTTGAAGGCCATAAAACATAAAACAACAAGTTAATGGTCTCATAATGGTTGCTAATAGTGTGCATTTACGTTAAAATAACTAAAATTATTACATGTACATTAAAATGAAATGTTAATTATTAGGAAAATGATTATGCTGCATTGCTTTTGATGATTTCATTTATCTGTTTTTGCATTTTAGTAATGACCTTTTAGAGAAAACTGTAGTTGGTTGTCGTGCAAAATAAAATCAACAACAACAATAATAATGATGATGATGATGATGATAATAATAAATACAAATAAACATTACAGCTTTTTATTCTTTAAAACTATCAAAACATTTCTAACATATGACCATTGACCCTAAAAACAAAATTGCATGGGCATGTTTGTGTAGATATAGACAAAACAATTATATTGTTAAAAATTATACATTTTTATTTTATTCCAAAAAAATCATTAGAATATTAAGTAAAGATCATGTTCCGTGAAGCCATTCAGCACATTTCCTGCCATAAATATATCAAAACTTAGGTTTTTAATTAATAATATACATTGCTAATAAATTAATTTGGACACCTTCATAGGTATTTTCTTGTTATTTAGATTTTTAAACTCTCATATTCCAGATATTCAAATAGTTATGTATGTTATTTATAACCAAATATTGTCCAGTCCCAACAAACCATACATCAGCAATGTAAAGCTTATTTATTCAGATAATGTATATTACTGTTTTTGTGGTCCAAGGTCACATATTTTAATTCAGTGTAAAATGTCATCCTAACGATTGTCATGAGATGAAACTGAGACCGTGTTTCTTTCTCAGGAGCTGCGTTTGGAGCCGGTGGAAGAAGAGGTGTTAGAAAGCTCCACCAAATCAGTAAGTCATTTATGTTCTCCCTGTCGATCACCGTATTCTCAGAAACCACAGTCGCCTGTCGTCTAGGAAACTGGGGGAATCAAAAAAAAAAAAAAAACTTCCAAGTTATTCTTTTTCATTTCCTTTTTTTCCCTCCGTCTATCACTCTTCCCCTTTCCTTTGGCACGCCATCATTTCTGCACAGCACTTTCAGAAAGCTTTTCTCTCAGGCGCACAAGATGTTGTCGATGGACTTTAAATAGGCGGTTTGCGTGTCTGTGATTTTGTGCTTGTGAATAGAGACCCCTGCAGAGACTGGCTGTAAACACAGTAATGCATGAGTGCCGATACAGACACAATACCACATGCTGAAGCAGAAAATGGCACACAAATGAGCAGTTCCTTTTTCAAATAACACTCCCATGCAAAAACATTCTCTGCAGAAACAAACCAGCGATCGTTCCTGGATTTTGTTTTTTGGATTTATATTGAGCAATATTTCAAGTTTATTACATTCACATTCTCTCGTACATCTTAATGAGGAGTCGTTTATCTCCGCATGGTCTATGAAGCTCTATTTCATGGCTCAAGTTAAATGGTGTCTCATCAGTTTGTCATTTGTCTTTTATCCAAACAGACCGTGACATTCACTGTATGCGTGGAATAACAATTTCAGCATGGCTAATGGATCTCAATCATTTCATCGGGTTCGTTTATCATTCAGGTCTCACTTCAGTTGTTTTTTTTATGTAAATATGATGGATTGTGTTCAAAGATCTCCTTTATTTGAGGGTACTTGTAAAGGACACTCTTTGTACTAGACATTACATTTTTTTTTTCAGCAGGTAAACATGGGAGTTGTGTAATAGGACACAAAATTGCACACAAATACTTAGAAACTATGGCAAACTGTTTTCACAGAAACTTAGGTATTAAATATGTACTAGTGCTTATTCATTAGAAAACAAGTTGATATTTATCACGATCATTAGTACTATTTATCACTGTCAGGATGCTGGATGACAAAGTTGAGGATCCAAATGCAGGTTCATTTAAGAGAATCGTTTTACAGTCAATGGTCGGAACGGGAACAAATGTGTACGAGAAATCCAGAGTTTAGTCATACACAGGCCAATGGTCAGTTCAGGAGGCAAACAACGTAAACAAAAAAACAAAGCAAGGGTCAAACACGGCAAGGCAAGACGCATCCTAATGCTCACAATACAGATAAACAAGACTCAGCCATGATGTGTGTGTGTGTGTGTTGTGTTTATAGTCCATCTGGGGTGCGTTTCCTAAACAACGACCTAACTCGCGGCTGAAATATCATAGTGCGATGCATCGTATGGTTAAAAAACAATGTAGTGATCAGCCTTTCCCAAAACCGTAGTTGCCTTGTTGCAGATCTATCATTTGAACCATGTTAGTTATAACGTAAAACGTCCATAATGACGCTTTAAATAGGGTGGAGTAACAACTTCTTTAAAGAAAACCCCCATATTTCTTGTGCAAATTATGTTGTTTTACACATACACGCATTAAAAAAAATCCAATATTAGTTTTGGTAAAAGCATGCACTCGTTTTTCATATTAACTGACATATATGTAAACGACACATATAGGACCTATATATGTTTCTTTTACAAAGATTATTGAGAACATTCAATATAAAATCATTAAGCTAACACATATTCTAATCTCATATTTAAATAATATAAATCGTTAATAGTTGTAGGCCTAATTTACAGTAGGCTATTTATTAAGAAAAAAAAAAAAAAAATTCTACTTGATAATAATTATAATGATAATAATAATAATGATGATGATGATAATGATGATAATAATAATGATGATAATAATAATAATGATGATGATAATAATAATGATGATGATAATAATAATAATAATAATAATAATAATAATAATAATAATAATAATGATAATGATGATAATAATGATAATAATGATGATGATAATAATAATAGTGATGATGATGATGATGATAATGATGAAAATAACAATAAAATTATTGATGATGATAATAATAATAATGATGATGATGATAATAATAATGATAATAATGATGATGATGATAATAATAATAATGGTGATAATGATGATGATGATGATGATAAGGATTATGGATAATAAAAATAAAATTATTAATGATAATAATAATGATGATGATGATGATGATCATAATGATAATAATAATAATAATGATTATGATGATATTATTATCATCATCATCATTATTATTAATAACAATAATAATGATGATGATGATGTTGATTATGATAATAATAATAATGATTATGATGATAATAATAATAAAATTATTGATGATAATAATAATAATAATAATGATGATGATGATAATAATAATAATGATAATAATAATGATGATAATGATAATAATGATGATGATGATGATAATAATAATAATAATGGTGATGATGATGATAAGGATTATGGATAATAAAAATAAAATTATTGATGATAATAATAATAATAATAATGATGATGATGATGATGATGATGATAATGATAATAACAATAATAATGATGATGATTATGATGATAATAATAATGATTATGATGATGATGATGATAATGATAATAACAATAATAATGATGATGATTATGATGATAATAATAATGATTATGATGATGATGATGATAATAATGATGATTATAATAATAATGATTACGATGATAATAATAATAAAATTATTGATGATAATAATAATAATGATGATGATAATAATAATAATGATAATAATAATGATGATGATGATAATAATGATAATTCTTATTATTAAGTAGAATATTGTTTATTTCTTTTTTTATTTATTTTTTTTAAGTTTACTTTTACAATTTGACATGCAAATCTCTGCAGAAGTGTTCTAACCAACAGGCCCGTGTCATATACAAATACATTTCTTAATAAATATCCTACTAGAAATTAAAAGCATTAATTTATGCTACATAGTTTAGCTTTGAAGACGTAACGTAAACTCCGCTTTTAAATAATTGGTCACCTATAGCTTTCGTCATGAGCCACGGCTGTGTTCAAAGTGCCATAAATGTTTTCAAAGTGCACTATGAAGGGAGAGCAATATGAAGATTAATAAAACTGAACTGTAAAAATACTTTGAAAGCAAATTCCCCTTAAGAGACGACGGATGTTTTTTTTTATCATTCTAAGTTTAAATGTTAGAATGTGCTAAAGAATAGGGCATAGGGGGATAACTGGGAATAGAACACAGCCAGGAACTATGTTTCTTACTACAGCTCTAGAGGTGTAGTTGCAAGCGTACAAGTTTGCGATGCAGTTTGCGAATGTTCGTTGGAATGACAGATTTGGAAAATGCCAAACCAATTAACTACACTGAAAAAAGTGTTGCATGCAAAACTGTTTCAAACAATTTATTTGTGTTAAATTTAAACAAACAAATTAAACTGAGCATTGTTCAACTTAATTTGTTTGTTTAAATTCAGCCCAAACAAATTGTTTACAACCACTTAACGTAAAAAAATTGAGTAAATCCATGGAATCATCTTTGAATAATTTTTTTAGTGTATGTTTGTAATGACACAACTTGCAACCTTAGTTGGCTAACGATGGTTTTTGCAATTAAGGGGGATCTGGACCAGGTGTGTGAGTGAAGTGCATGATGGGATTTGTAGTTCATAACAGTGGCAGTTAAAGTACCTTTAAATGCTTTCTAGTAATATAAAAGCCTTACTTATAACAATTTTAAAAGTACTGGTATCTAATAACCATGTACTATTATCTACCGGCAAATAATGAATGTGTATTAGTTTTTATTTAATAGATGCAATTGTCTTAAAGGGCCATGAATTCTTATTCTGAATCAGGGCCACCTGATTCTGATCATCAGCTCATTAGAATAGACTGAAAGAGCTGTAATGGGTGTGACAGACAAAGGAGACAAAACCTGCAGTGTTGGTGGTCCTCCAGGAACAAGGTTGAGAAACAAAAAAAAATATGCATGACAGATCACCATAGAATCAATGGCCATTTTTCACTTGAAAGCGTAGAGTAATTACAAATCACTCCTGAAATATCTAGATCAGGGTTGCCCAAAACTTGGTCGCGGAGGGAGAGGGGTCTGGCTGCAGACTCTGTGCAGTGCAATCTGAGCTGCATCCAATGCTTTTCAATGGGCTCACCTAACCCCACCCCTAACCCTACCCCTCACAGTGACGTCACTTGCTTCAATTGAGTGCATTGTGTCTGACATTGCATCATTGAGTGATGCAATCTCAGCTTGCATCATAAAGGCTGCATCCAGATACTGCAGGTTTTAGCTCCAACTTGCCTCAACACAGCTACATGGATGTTTCTAGAAAGCCTAGTAAGGGCTTGATTAGCTAGCCCATGTGTGTCTGATTGGGGTTGGAACTAAACTTTGTAGGACACTGGCCCTCCAGGACCGAGTTTGAACACCCCTGATCTAGATACTAGTATGTTAAGAGTATGCACAAGTATGTGTACTACTTTCTATTGAATAATATAATAAATAAGTGCCCAATAAGTACTCCTGTGATGAAATTCGTCAAATATTTTTAGTTAAAAGTTTAAATGGCTCATCATATTAAATCAAAATGCAGTTTTGTCTATTTGTGTGTATTGGTATATTGTAGTGAGAGATGTGAGATGGCAGTAGCACAGGGTCAGTAAAGAGGTCAACATTTCCCACAGGGTGAGATCTTGCACTGCCTTCAGCTCTCATTTACCTGTCAACATTAGTATTTTTAAAAAGAAGCTATTATGACGCATGTATTCATGATTTTACCTGACACTTAAGACCTGAAGGGTTTCTTCTTTTATTCTGATCTGAGTCATAAAAACATGACTTGAAGTTTTAGGCTTTCGTTCTTTTTTATATTCACCTCATCAACCTAACTATCCTTACCTAACCTAACTAAAAGTATTCCTGAATCTCGTCATATTCTGTATAAACAGAAGTTAATTAAGCACAGTTTATCAACGTAAATGAATAATAGAAAATAGAATATTATTCCTGTTAAAAGCTTGAAGCTACCAGTTGAAGCTGCCAAATGAATTTTTGTTTTTAGCGCAGAATTCATTCAATAAATGCAAGTGCACAACAAAACTTCATCATTTACAGCGGTGACTAATCTAAACGACTCTGATTGGCTACTGCATTGATAAACTCACCAGAAATGAGAATGATTGGTTATAACATTGAGCCGCAGAAAAACGTTTAAAAAGCTGCTGTGAATGCTGGAAAATGAGTACGTTTACATACACACCAATAATCTGATTTTAATATGATTAAGACAATACTCTGATTAACAGTCTACCATGTAAACAGCCATTTTTGATTAATTTAATCTGACTAAAGTCATAATCAAACTAAACAGAAATTGAATTAAGACATGTCGATTTTGGTCGCATTATTGAAGTGAGGTACAGACCTGTAAACACCTTAATCAAACTATTACCGTCGTGTAGGATTGTCGTTGAATTTTGCAACAGGATAGTCTATACATACACGGCTGTTTGACACTATTCTCTGCACATACCGAGTCAATGAAGGACTACAAACACCTGCATCATGAAAGGCAGAGAATTTTTTTTTCTCCCATTCGGCATGCTGTATCAAATTTCAATACGACAACACTCTTCCAGCAGTTCACACTCGCACCCAATATCTTGTTTGTCTCGGGAGGCATGCAGGAAATGTTCCGGAATGAAAGTGAAAGTGCTAAACTGCAGTTAAAATTGACAAATTAAAAATGAAAGACTTGAAATTACATGAAACTCTGGAGGAAATGTTGATAGCGTGGTGACGCAATGCTGATAATCGTGCTATAACATGTAAAATGGGATCATGAAAGGAAGATTCAAAAAGCACTCATGTAAACACCTTAATCATATTATTGTCGTAATCAGATTATGGCAAATAATTTGATTGTTAATGTCCTTGTAAACATAGTCACTGTCACTTTTTTATAAGCTTCTTGTTTGACTTGAATTGCAAAAGCTGTAATATTCTCATTATAGTGAATTATGCGATATTTTGGAGGTTAAACTGTCAATTTGTGCGAGTAACTAAACTTATTACTGAACCAGATCTGTGGCTGAACACATAGTAATCAATAATAGAAAAAAAGTTTAATAAAAAAAGTTTTTCAAACAGTTTTGGTAATAAAAACACTGATAATAAAAATGTATGTCTATTGAGCATACTCAGCATGTTAAAATAATTCCTGAAGGATCTGTGACACTGGAGAAACACTTAAATTTGAAAAAATGATTATGTTAACTTAATCGATTTGGGTCGGGACAGCATGAAGGAATTGTGTGGAACCCGGCATTTTTACGGTCTTCTCTTCTCTTCTCTGTCCTCAGCACATCCTAATAGTTCAGAGGCAGCTGTCGGTCCTGGAGGAGGACGTGGAAGAGTTTCGTCTGGCTCTGCGGCAGTACATCGAGTGCTCCAGCGCTCAGACCGGCTGCCTCCAGTGAGTTCACTACAACATTGCTCTTCTGAGTCAGTTGAGGCCTGTTTTTTACATTTGGATAATCTCCCTCATGTCCGTTTCACAGCCACGTGTTTGAATATGTTGACTAAGATGTTGTGGTTGACTTGGATGTTATGATGTTTATGGCAGGGTCACAATATAACATTAAGCTAGAGAGCACAAATTCAAGATGAGATAGGGAATACAGTGCATCCGGAAAGTATTCATAGCGCTTCACTTTGTCCACATTTTTTATGTTACAGCCTTATTTCAAAATGGATTAAATTCATTTATTTCCTCAAAATTCTACACACAATACCCCATAACGACAATGTGAAAAAAAAGATTTTTTGAAATTGTTGCAAATTTATTAAAAATAAAAAACCTGAAAAAAAAAAAAGTATTAGATATAAGTATTCACATATGTATTCACAGCCTTTGCCATGAAGCTCTAAATTGAGCTCAGGTACATTCTCTTTCCACTGATCATTCTTGAGATGTTTTAGCAGCTTAGTTGGAGTTCACCTGTGGTATATTCAGTTGATTGGACATTATTTGAAAAGGCATACAACTGGCTATATAAGGTCCCAGGGTTGACAGTGCATGTCAAAGCACAAACCAAGCATGAAGACAAAGGAATTGTCTGTAGTCTGTAGGTGATCAATATCCCAATGGTCACTCTGTCTGAGCTCCAGCGTTCTTCTGTGGAGAGAGGAGAACCTTACAGAAGGACAACTATCTGTGCAGCAATCCACCAATCAGGCCTGTATGGTAGAGTGGCCTGCCTGGAATTTTCCAAAAGGCATCTGAAGGACTCTCAGACCATAAGAAACAAAATTCTCTGATAAAACTAAAATTGAACTCTTTGGAGTGAATGCCAGGTGTTACGTTTGGAGAAAACCAGGGACCGGTCATCACCAAGCTAATACCATCCCTACAGTGAAGCATGGTGGTGGCAGCATCATGCTGAGGGGATGTTTTTCAGCAGCAGGAACTGGAAGACTAGTCAGGATAGATGGAAAAATGAATGCAGCAATGTACAGAGACATCCTGAATGAAAACCTGCTTCAGAGTGCTCTTGACCTCAGACTGGGGTGATGGTTCATCTTCCAGCGGGACAATGACCCAAAGCACACCGCCAAAATATCAATAAGGTTCCTTCACAACAACTCTGTGAATGTCCTTGAGTGGCCCAGCCAGAGCCCAGACCTAAATCCTATTAAACATCTCTGGAAAATGGCTGTACACCGTCTTTCTATCCAACCTAATAGAGCTTGAGAGGTAATGCAAAGAGGAATGGGCAAAAATATCCAAAGACAGGTCTGCCAAGCTTGTGGACTTCAAAAAGACTTGAGGCTGTAATTGCTGCCAAAGGTCCATCAACAAAGTATTGAGCAAAGGTTGTGAATACTTATGTACATGAGAGTTTTTAATTGTTAATAAATTTGCAGCAATTTAAAAAAAAGATCCTTTTTTCACATTGTCATTATGGGGTATTGTGTGTAGAATTTTGAGGAAATATATTAATTTAATCTATTCTGGAATAAGGCTGCAACATAAAAAAATGTGGAAAAAGTGAAGCGCTATGAAGACTTTTCAGATGCACTGTATGATGCAAAATTTTGATGAGGAATTTTGAAGAAAATAAAGTCAGAATTGTGAGATGTAAACTTAAACCTGCAAAATATAAACTCTAGGAAAAAAATTGAATTGTGTGATATGAATAATTCTGAGGAGAAAAAAAAACAGAAAATTACCCAATATAAACGCATTCTAAGAAATGCTGGGTTAAATAAACCCAAATAAGGGGAAATGATGGAGTAACTCCAACATTGGCTTAAATTTGGTCCTATTAATTAAATATAACAAAATTAACCCACCAGTTGGGTTAGTCCATATTATGCTGTGGTCACACTAGAGTTTGTGCGTGTGAAATTCTGTTGTACGGCACTGCGAAAAGGGGCGGGATTAAACAAGATGAAGAGACATTAAAATAGCAAGTGACTGGTCCATGACTTAAAATTCTGTACAGAGAAGTCATGTTTTGATCTTCGATTAGTCTCACGCAATCATGTGTTGCGATTTCACATGCAGGCCAGAGTTTACCAAGCTTGAATGACACAGCATTTTTAGAGTGCACATTTCTGGGACAAATACTTTATTTCCAGCAATTGCAATTTAGAGGTTTCTTTTCAAATCTTTCTCTACTTTCCATTTCTATATATTTTCTTGCAATTCTATTTATTTTTCACAATACAGAATTTCTCACACAATAGAAAATGTTTAGTTTAAAAGGTAGCAGATTGAAGTGATTAAGTTTACATGAACATGCGCGCGCGCACACACACACACACACACACACACACACACACACAAGTATAAAAAGCTGCCCTTAGATAGTAGAATATAAGGGTGTTAAAATCTATTCTAGGCACATTATTTTGCTGGGCTTGTGGAAAAACGTTTTTTTTCTGCACGCTGAAAACATGATACCTATAATTATTATCATGAAACTCCAACTAAACTTTAAAGTATAAACAAGAAAAAAAGTCCTGCTCACGCGGCAGAGCTCGTGTAACGTCTGCAAACTTGACAGTGGTGCGTGAATGAATTGCGTCAAGCTGTGATCATGTGGCCGTGTGTTTACAAGCCCTCAGTCCAGCCTTGACTTTTAGCAGAGACATACCAAAAATGTCAGTGATCACATTAGATAGCAGTAGATTTCTCTTCAACACTGGCCAATAAAGGTGAACCCTTTGTCTGGTTCAATATACTACTGGATTTTTACTACTGGATAATTAGCTGAGGGAGTTTTGTTTTAGATTATTCAACAATTTATTCACTTCAAGATTGAAGTGTCATATTGTTCAAAAACAAAAGCAGTGTCTAAACTAAATATCTGATGACTTAATTATTATTATTATTTTTGATTAGGGAAATAGTTTGATAAAAATATATAATTCTGTCATAATTTACTCACTCTCAGGTCATTCACACCTATTTTTTTGCACTGCAGAGGTGGCATAGAAATGCATGGAAGCCTGTTCCTGCCACTAAATTAAAAATAAAGGTTATTATGACTTTTTATTCTGAGAATTGCATAATACAAACTTGCAATTCTGACTTTAAACCTGGGAACTGCAACTTTTTATCTCAGAATTCCTCACAAATCCTTTTTTTATTATTCAGTGGCAGATTATAGAAATGGGATATTTTGGTTTAATTGTAAGGTAATAATCTTAATTAACAACCTTAATGGTAACACTTTACAATAAGTTTGTATTAGTTAATGCATTTACTAACATGAACAAACAATGAACAATACATTTATGACAGTATTTGTTCATGTTAGTCAATAAAAATACAGTTGTTCATTGTTAGTTTGTTAACTTGCGGTGTAATAACTAATGTTAACAAGCATGGATTTGGATTTCAATAAGGCGTTAATAAATGTTGATCAATAGAGAAACAGTTTGTTGTTAAGAATCAAATGAGCTAACTGATTCAGTTTACACAAATTATCAAATTATTAAAACACAAATACACAATTATTATATTTTGTATCACATTCACACACATAGAAATGTATGTTTGTTAGGGTTAGTGTAAATTGACATATACTTGCAAAGTTTCTTATAGTCAGTTAAATGTCTGTTGAAGGAGAAGTATCAACAGATATTAAGCAGACAGTCTACTAACACTCAAATGGACCATCAAAATAAAGTGCTAGCGAAAGTGCACATCTTGTGGTTGAGTTGTGTTTAGGAAATATTTTCGAAACCACTCTGACCAACACACAGTAATCCTCTAGTGGCTCTGTTTTTTTTTTGGCAGTGTTGCAGTTCAGCGACTCTCTAACGAATCCCGCTTCATTCTCTATGAGTTCTGGGAGCAAAGCAACGTGTGGAAGAAGTACGTCACTGCTTTGTTAATAGTAGAAATATGGTTATTTTAATGTCACTGCCTGAAAAAGTTTATTTGTGTTGTATTTCTAGTCACCTGCAGACCAACTACAGCAAAACCTTCCAGAGGGGAAATGTGGATTTCCTCGAGACGCCAGAGATCATGACGACTATGCTGGTGCCAGGTGAACTATAGTATAAACCCCCAATATAATATAATATAATATAATATAATATAATATAATATAATATAATATAATATAATATAATATAATATAATATAATATAATATAATATAATATAATATAATATAATATAATATAATATAATATAATATAATATAATATAATATAATATAATATAATATAATATAATATATAGTGATTTGCAATGGATAAAAACGTGACATCCTGCATGATATTTTAACTATAACTGACTTATTATTTAGTAATGATAAAGATTTTGTTTGCTTTATAACCCAATGATTTTTAAAATAATATAAAACCCTTGTGTTTCTCCAGCATCATGGTGGGTCCTCAACAATAACTAGAGTGTGTTGACGTGTGCTGGAAGACAGCAGACAGTAAGAGGAGCACAGGACAGAAGATCGCCATCAGGAAGAGCTCTTGTCTTCATATAGTGACTAGATCTAGCGTATCATGTCGTGACATTCTTAGCTCTGTACGAGTAGTAGAAACTGTAGAGGTTATCAAATAAAGCAATGAGATTCTGATGCATCATAAGAGCTGTTGATTAGTGCCGTCTGGTCTGTCTGTCAGTAGCTCAGGTCTGTGTCTCATCGTCCTGACGACAGGTTCTTTCAAAGATCCTACTTCTGTTGTTGTAGTTTATGTCGTTCGTCAACTCTGAATAAAACTGAATTCAGTGTGACCAACCACAGTTTTGTTTTCTCTTAAGTTCTGTCAAGTGCAGGTGGTAAAAAAACAAGGTGTGCCAGCTTGTATTTCATTGACATGAGAGAGAGAGAGAGAGAGAGAGAGAGAGAGAGAGAGAGAGAGAGAGAGAGACACACACACATTTCTAAATCTAATTTGTTATAAATTAATTCTAAAATGTTGATTGTTAAATATAGACTGTTAATTTTTTTTTTTAATCTCTACTGTCATTTGTTTTGATATGCCCTGTTTAATGTAAACATTACAAATGCTCTGGCAATACATATGTAACATTTGTCATGCCAATAAAGCAAGGTTGAATTGAACAGAGAGAGAGAGAGAGAGAGAGAGAGAGAGAGGGGGAGAGAGAGAGAGAGAGAGAGAGAGAGAGAGAGAGAGAGAGAGAGAGAGGGGGATGGAGACGGATGAACACCTCACCCGCTGCACACTATCAGCACATCAGAGAAACATTCTACCTCAAACTCCAGAGCATTTACCCTCAATTCACTGAGTTAGACAATAAAACACAACCTCAACGAACTATAGAGGAATTACCAGCCTACGTTACACATGACGTCACATGGGTCCCCGGTTGCAAAAAATGACCGGTTGCAATAGCAAACATTGCAGTAGTCGTGTTATGCGGTAGGATACTAAATTAGAAAACATAACTTTTACCCACACTGCTTTTAATGCCAACCGCAGACGTCTTTGGCTAAAAGGGAGCTTAATGGAGTGACAACCTAATTAAAAATGCTCGACTCTGCAGTTCTCATTTTATATCAGGTAGGTTCACGCTATGCTGCATCATTCACATTACTCATTTTTGATTGCAGCAATGATTTCAGCAAAAACTGTTTAATGTGGTTAATTAAACTGCGGACACTGCATGCTTAGAATGAATTGTAAAAATTCACATACCCTGCCGTACAGGTGCAGTTCATTGTCAGAATGCAGTTTTGCTTGTTGATGATTACCCAGGCCTTTTGCACAGTTCCTTCTTATTTCCTTGTCTTTGGCTAGCCAGAACCTCGGTTTTTAGCACTACAAAGTTTTGAATCTGGTAATCATGGAACATTATTTCTTGCACATGACCACACAGATCAAAATTGTTGGCATCCAAAGACTTGTAGGCCTTTAACTTCTCTTGTAAAATCACTTGGAATTTCAACGAGATTGTATATTTCAGGCTGGATGTTTGGCCATTTCGTTTTATTCAATATCCATTGGGACGGTGCTATCGCAAACGGACGAACGCCTCTCATTTTAATGTTAATTTTGCTCGGGGTGACAAGCAGTTATAATACACTGAAAGCTTTATGTAAATAATATGTAAAATATGTAATCATAACTTATTCCTAAGACAACAAACTCTGTTCTGCATCGGATGTAATTCCCTCGCTGTAACTGCTAGCGCTTCTGTTTTTTTTCTGCAACCTCTATGCGCGCGCATCCAGTATTGCCAGATGCACCTGACTGATTTCAGCTCAAAAACTGTCGTAAAACCACTGAAAACCAAATAGTGCCCCCCCAACAATCAGTAGACTATAATAACCTTTGAGGCTGAGGAGCGGTTTTGGGGGTGGGGGATTGGCGGGGATTAGGGGAGTGATTGAGATGTTGTATCGGGGAGGGAGATCACAAGCATTTCTACACTGTTCTAAGCATTTGTATATGAAGAACGGGGGCTATGGCATCTCTTTGGGAGATCAAAACAGGTTTATAGGGGCAGACCGGGGCTGGCGGGCATGCAGTTGCTAAACCGCCCAAATTTTCACTACCTGCCTATGTTATTTTTTACCTGCAAAAAAAAAAAAAAACACAAACAAAAAAAATCTGGCAACACTGCACTCATTCTGAATGTTTACAAACTGGTAATTCGTCTATTACCGTGGCCTTTGGGGGAGCCCACTTTTTTTTTTACAGGGGATAGTGGGTCACTTTGATCTTGAGAGTCCCTTGGCACAATGATGTACGCTATATAAGACACATGATCCCTGTCCTTAAACAGGAATATATTAACAAAAAAATCTATAATAATAAAACAAATATTTATATAATTGTGACTAATATTACAAAGTAATATTTTTCTATGACCCTTGACAATATCATTTGAGGGATTCGTTTTTTAACATGCACAAATAACAGCAGCCTAAACAACAGAACATCGTTGTCTAATTTTACCTGCAATGCTTCTGTGAGAGGAATACATTCATATTTTTTAAAAAAATCAACAAACACAAATATGTTTCACTTAACAACAAAAATAAATAACCTGGTCATGTAGCCTATTATTGTTTTGCTCGCTCTATAAGTTCAACATGAACAAGGACATCATTTGCTTTTTTATTTTACATAGGCCTATAGAATGTTATGGCATCTCACTTTAAACTGCAGTGAAACAATCGCAAATTCGAAAATAAAAGAAACACCATTGAAAGGGGTTCCGTTTTGTCAAGTTTACCTGCATTCAGCTTAATTGCCCAACATGTTTACAGCAATGTCACGGTGTTTAAAAAAGTACATTGTATTGGCCTACTGCATGAAGCAAATCAAACGAAACACAACGTCACATCCTTTGTTTCAGGAAATGAATAAGCAGCGTCTCCATGTCCAGATGAAAGCATCTGGCTGTCAGTCTTTGACATGACTGGACTTTGCACCACACCTTGATGCTCATGACAAGAATAGCATGTGTAGTTATCTTTTTGTAAGTGAGGTGTAAATTGTCGTCATGCATAAATGATATTTTTGCATTTTTACACGTAATAATACATGATCCTATTACATAACACTGAAACCGCACGTCAAAATAACACAGTCAATATTTTTGAGACCCCCCCCCCCCCCCCTCGAAAATTTCACAAATAGTTCGCAACCTGCCTGTCACAAAAAGAGAGAGGAGACTATTAAAATCGTCAGTGACACACACACACACACACACACAATTTAAATTATTATAAACCAATCATTGTAAATATACTGATTATTATGTTGCATTGATGATTTTTATGTTACAGTATACTCATTTATTATAAATGTTGATTGTTAAATGTACAGTTTATTCTGATTTATTATTTTTTTCTTTCATTATTTATTTTTATTACTATTATTTTATGAATAATATCATTAATATGACCTGTCAGTGTCAGATGACTATATGTGTGTGTGTGAGTGTGCTGGTTTAGCTATATTTGTGAGTGTTTAATTATTCTCACTTGTTTTTGTAATATCAAATGTAAACAAGTATTATTTGTTTGTGTGTGGGTTAGGTTTAGAGGTAGGTTTAGAACTATAGACACTATCTATAGATGATACAATGTGATACTGATATAGACTGTCTCAAAACCTGATATAAAAACAATGTAAATCTGTAATGTTCTCATCAAGATAGGAAAACAAACGTGTGTGTGTGTTTAGCTTGCAAGAATCAACACTGCCATCCAGTGGATGGAAAGGCTCGGGTCATGGTTTTATGATGTCATGGTTAAAAAATTACATATTAAAAGTGACATTTTAGCTTGTTTCTACAAACAAGTTAATCTATGAGTACAACATATCACACAGGTATATTTGGAAATCGCAAACATTTTTCTCAGTAGTTTTTTAAACCTTCAGATTCCAGATTTCCAAATGCTTGTTTATTGGCCAAATATTGTCCTTTCCCATAAACCATACACCAATAGAAAGATTATTTATTTAATTTTAATTTGATGTATAAATCTTAATTTCCCAAAATCGACCTTTGTGACTTGTTTGTGCTCAGTGGTCCCAATCTAAAATATATAAGCTCTCATACTTCATTTCTCACTTCCACCAATAAGGATAATTTTTTCTTTATGGCGTCATTTTAACTTCACATAGTCCTCTAACCAATCATGTGCTCTTTGCTACTCTAACACTTGCATATATAAGAAAATAACTTGTCTCAGTTTGTCCTGTCTTGTTTCAGTTGGTCCCCGATCTTTTTATCACAGTGAACCGGGGGTTGGTTGCGGTGGTTCGAAATTTGCTAGGCGACTATCAACAGTTTTCTCTGAGAATGACAAGATGACAAACATTGCTGTCACTCTGCTACAAGTTTTACTTATGGAGTAAATGACAAAGCATTAGTGTTTGGGTGTTCTTAGTCTGTCTGAGATAATTAGTCTACCGAACTATTTAATTCAACTGTGTGCACACACCTCCATTGGAAATAACGAACTTGTGAATTCTAGAAAAGACTTGATTTGCGGATGGTCCCTAAAAGGCCGCCATCATTTGCCTCCAGCAGTTGATCTTCTTGCACATAACTCAGTGGATTTACCTGATTTGTTGACAAATGGGTTGCGGATCCATTCCTTTGCAGTTCGCGAGTCCTTCGCTGGGCCTTTTCCCCTAAACAAAGAAACTTTCCAAAGACGTCTGTTTCTTACTCATTTTGCCGCTTGTGGGTTAAAGTGACTGAGATGTAAGCGAGAGAAACGGTCATTTTTCAAAATAAAAGATTTTTCAAAATAAAAGATCGTTGACTCAGATAATTAATGAGTTTTTGTGCGGCGCCGGCTCGATACAAATAATTCCACTGACCAGTGGCTGAGGACCACTGGGTTAATTCACTCAAAAATTAAAACTCTGTCATAAATTACTCACCATCATGCGATTCCAATCCTCTGTGACTTTGTCCATCTTTAATCCAAGAACACATTTGTGAGGCAAAAAATATATATAAAATGACATTGTTTGCTATTGTCTTCTCTCCCACAACAGGTCAGGGTTTAATACAGGCAATAAAACGTATTTGCAATTAGAGTCATCAGTGAAACACAAGAATCTTATTGTAGAATACAAAAGAGTTCATGGAGCTTCGTAGCCTATGATTAGATGCAATGTTCTAATAATGTTTTTGGTTCCTTTTCTGGACTTTGAATGTCTTGTGACCATTGCTGCCTATGGAGGATGAGGGAGCTCTAAGGTTCACCTAAAATATCTTAACTGGTGTTCTGAAGATAAAGTTTTCAGTGGATTAAAATGACATGAAGGAGAGTAATAAACAACACAATTTTCACCGTATTTTCACAAACAAAACTAACATAAAAGTTTTTACATTTGTCTAGGTGGTTATTTGGCATGGTTTTTGCATCTTTATGGTGGAGCTGAATAAATGTATAATCTATATATGCTGTATTTTGCATATGACAAGCATGTGAACTGATGGTGCCTGGAGTTATTGCTCAGTAATGCATAGTAAACTATCTGCATCTCCGGTTTTCTAAATAAGAGTCCCACATAAAGAGTAAGTTTAATATAAACTTTGATTAACTTAAAAATCACTAAGGGAGGAAAATAATCATTGTTGTCCCATTAGGAAATGTGGCATATCAAACGCAGCCTGAGGCATGCATATAATCAGCTACATATCAGTCTCATGTCAGTATTTTAGCTGGTGATCCCCTGATGACACGGCTGCCCATCAGGTGCGGATGACGTAAAATGTGACCTAAAGTACATAATCTTGAGGAAATGGCCCGTGAGTCACGCAAGAGTCTAGTTTGTTTTCTGATAGACTGATATTTTTCACTAGGTTTTTACACTCGCGGAATTTAAACGAGAACAAGGGAACAATGGTGTCTGAGGCTCACGGTGAGGCCATTGCCATTTACAGTGGTCTCTCGTTTGAATATATCTTAACTGGTGTTCTAAAGATAAACAAAGGTTTCAGAAGATTAAAACAACATGAAGGAGTCTAGTAACACAATTTTCACTCTGTTTTCACTAACACAGCTAACAATAAAAATTATTTTTCACATGTCTAGTGGGTTTTCGCCTTATTTTGCATAAGAAGAGCATGTAAACTGATGGTGCCTGGAGTAGTTGCTCAGTAACGCACAGTAAACTATCTGCATCTCCCGTTTTCAAAATAAGAGTCCCACATACATAGTAAGTTTAATATAAACTTAGATAAACATCAAGGCCATGGCCCGTGAGTCACGTAAGAGTCTGCTTTGTTTTCAAATAGGCCTATATTTTTCACTCTATTTTTCCTATAGTTTTTATACTCACGGAATTTAAACGAGAACAAGGAAACAATGGTGTCTGAGGCTCACGGTAAGCCATTTCCATATATTGAACTCTTATTAATCTTTGTCTATGTATACTCAGATTTTATTTAAACGGCACCTTTAAACAAACTTTATTTGGATTCCCTGATAAATAGGTTATCAATACAATCATCAGCTGCTCGAGCAACTTGGTGGAAACGCATCTAATTCACATTTGTTTTCTTTTCTTTGCTAACTTTGAAAAGATTAATTACACATTGTGATAGAAACTCTGCTATAGAACAGCAAAACAAATACAACAAAACTTTCTACAAAAAAGAAAACGTAAACAGCTAAAGTCTTGGATAAATATTAAATTGACTTATATTATTCAAATATGTAATAAGCGTAACTTTGAAGAAAATGATAGATATTATAAATGTTAGCTAAATGTCACAGATACAGAATGAATAAGATAATTATTGGTCCATTAAAATCCATATTTCCATATCAATTGGAGATATTTAAACTGTGGAGATTGTTCTCCATAGAAAATACAATACATGTTAATGTGGAGACAAGGCCAATCCCATTTATACAGTCTGTCATTTGGTATAAAGCACCAAATAAGAGAATGTGTGGAATGAAAGGCATTTAGGAGGCTATTGTGACATACAATAATAAACACTACACACAAAAATTGCACACATTTCACAACCGAAATCAAGCGAAGCATCAAAAAGCAAGAAATATTTTACCATTTTATTGAGAAATTATCATTTTAAAAAGACCCAAGCCATATTCCAACTTGAACTACAGACTTTGTGTGCTCAGTTTCCTATGTACAAGGACTTCACTGGCTCGTCACATTCAGAACAAGTTAAGATAGTATGGTTATCTCCGTTTGTCTTGACGAAATACAGAACTACTGTAAATGTAAGCTACAGCAACACTAGCCAGGTGAATGGTGAGATTGAGCGTGTTTTTACATTCTACACACGGGAAGAAGCAGGAGACATGTGGCTTAATATTTCCACTATGTCCTGTCAGTAACAGACCAAGAAAACACTGCTTCTGCATACAAAAGAGTCAAAGGAAAATCATGCACTTGTCATTTCCCATTCGGCAAGAGTCATTGAGCTTAATCAGTGAGGGAAATTACAGGAATACTCCAGGTTAACATCAGTTTCACAGCATTTGTAGTGTAATGTTGATTTCCACAAAATCATGTATTTTTCATCTCTTGTTTTCTTTAAACACAGGAAGAATCATGTTATGGTGAGGCACTTAGAATAGAAGTTTAGATGTTTTTTGTTTTTTTGGTCGCTAAAAGTAAAGATATGATGCACAACCTCTTATTAATGCAATTCTTTGTGTATTATTTGAGTTCTTTAAAATATTTTTTAAGTTGTTTCACAATTTAAGAACTTTTAAAATATTTCTTTGTGATGGCAATGAAGCAGTAAAATTGTACAGAAAAGAGTAGCAATTCTTTAAAAGTTTGGGGTCCAGTAAATTTTTTTTTGAAAATAAATAATACAAAAGGTTACAAAAGTGTTCTGTTTCAAATAAATGCTTATATATATTTTTGAAAAGCTTTCTCTCAATGTTGATAATAATATGTAACCAGTAAATTTAATTTTAAAAGATATTCAAAAGGTAACTGCAAGATTTAATCCCACAATTGTTTTTTTAATAGATATAGAACAGATATAAACATGCCATACAGATACACATGGAATTGCAAGAAATAAACTCAGAATTGCCTATAAAATCACAATTGGAAACTTGCAAGTAATAAAAGTCGGAGAAAGCAGAAATCAGGGGAAAAATCTGAATAAAAGCATAATTTTATTTAAAAAGTTAGATTTACAGAAAAATTAATCTGAATTTTGAGAAATAAAATATCAATTGAGAGCAAAAAAAAATGAATTTTGAAAAAAACTAAGAATATATTTGGACTTGCAGGAAATAAAATAAGAGGAAAATGCTATATTGTGAGGTATAAACTCAAAATCTGACTAAAAAATCTGAACTGTGAGATTAACAATAAAATACATCACCATTAAATTGCAGGAAATCAAATCATTTTCAGCAAAAACTTGAAATTTCACACATGAATTTGCAAGGAATAAAGTTGTAACGCAGAGAGAGAAAAAAATCTAAATTGCACTATATTATAGTCAGAACTTTAAACTCAACGTAAAAGTTACAAAATTTAAATAAAACAATTAGAATTCCAAGATTCTGAAAAAGGTCAGAATTGTGGAAAACAAAGAATTAATACTGCACTGAAAAATGTAGTAAAAAAATGTAGTAATATATTCAAGATGCAATCCCACAGTTGTATTTTCATTGATATAGAACAGATATAAACTTGTGATACAGATACACACAGAATTGCAGGAAATCAACTCCGAATTGCCTATAAAATTGCAATTGTAAACTTGCATGAAATAAAAGACGAAGAAAGCTGAAATCAGGGGAAAAATCTGAATAAAAGAAAGAAGTTTAAGAAAAATTTTGATGTGCAGAAAAATAAATCTGAATTTGAGAAATTATATGAATTGTGAGTTAAACTTGCAGCAAATAAAATAAGAAAAAAATGAAATATTGTGAGGCATAAACTCAAAATCTGGTTTATCTGTGAGATAAAAAATAGATCACCAATAAATTGCAGGAACTCAAATCATTTTCAGCAAAAACTTGAAATTTCACACATGAAGTTGCAATTGCAAGGAATAAAGTTGTAACGCAGAGAGAGAAAAAAAATCTAAATTGAAATAGGTTATAGTCAGAGCTGTAAACTCAATGTAAAAGTTGCAAAATCTAAATAAAACAATCAGAATTCCACAATTCTATCCTTTCTCCATTTAGAATTACAAGAAAAAGGTCAGAATTGTAGAAAACAAAGAATTAAAACTGCACTGAAAAAATGATTTAAAAGTGATTTTAAAATTACAAACTTATTTAAGCGATTGTAAACAACTTATTTGAGCTGAATTTAAACAAACAAATTAAGCTGAAGGTTACTTAATTTATCTTGTTTGTTTAAATTCAGCCCAAATAAATTGAAAAAAATTTTTTTTTTCAGTGTGTAATAATATTTGACAGTATTACTGATTTGCAGCATTTTGATCTAGTACTGCATTCCTCATTAACTATAGTGCCATCTCTCAAAAACATCCCACAAATGTTAAACCTAGTAGTGTAAGTGATTCATATCTGAAATCCATTATTCTCTTTATAATGTGCCAGTAGTATTTAAATAGTAATTTCAATGTTTATCTTTGTTCACTTCCATTAAAAGTGCCTCAGTATAACATATTTAGATATTGTAAAACAAAAAATATGCAAAACAATCAATATTACACCACAAGCACTATCAAATATACTGCGTGCCTAGAATATATTCGTTTCAGAAGTCCGGTGACTGTACATGCTGCTCTTTTTTATTCTTTTAAAGCCACAAACGAAACAAACAAAATGCATGATTATCGCTCACAGTGAGATTGAGCAGTCAAGAACGGGTTTGCTAAATTTCAGATCCTCAAACAACAGAAAAGGTTGGCACAGGATTTTAGAAACGGATATATATATATATATATATATATATATATATATATATATATATATATATATATATAAACATTTGAAATGACGCATCGTGCCACTGTTGGCAGAATTTCTGAACACATAACATCTCTCAGCTCACGACAGCTGTGGGAAATAGCAGCAACACAACAAAAGAATTGCATAAAAATTGTAGTGCAATGGGCAAATTGTTCATAAAAGATCATCTCTTTTGGTCAAGTTGGTAACAAAACGCAGTACGTAAAACATGTTCGACATCCACCCCACTAAAATGAAATATATAATAACTTATAACCTTTTAAAATCACAGATTCCTCCTCTCGTCGTCATATTGCGCATTCAAATCAGTTCAAGAAACATCCGAGCTAATCAATAACTCTATTTGAAGACATTTGCAGGGACCAAATCTCCTGGATACTCACGCTCTTGAAACAGGACTACGCATCCATGGGTTTACCTGTTCAAATCGAGTGAAATCAAACACTAAAAGGACTCGAAGGATGGATGCTTGTCTATGCGAAGGTGTTTTCAGGATAGCTGACTTTAATGGCTCCCCAATAGCAGGCCCGGACCAGACAGATGAGACCCAGCAGGTACGCGAAGGCCCAGGACACGTATGTTGCATGATAACGCCTGGCGAACTCTTGAGTGCCAACCTGAGAGGAAAACAAATAACATACACTGTGTATATGAGGAGTACGAAATCACCGCTTAGCTAGTGCTAATTTGAGAGTTACTTGTAAGTCGGCTGGTTACGTTTTTAGGAACTGCAACATAATATGTGCTTTAATGATCATCTGATCCTGATGTAACTTACAAGTGTGACTCAAATAAAAGTGTTACTAAAGAAAACCTGCGACTTAAAATGTATCCAAAATGTACTCCAGGAGTATCCAGGAAGAATAGTTTTTTTTTTATGAGTCTCAAGTGTAAAACTGTCCCAAATTCCTCAGTTATGAAATAAATCATTGATGATTATTGCAGGGCAGGGACAGTTTGACTGACACAGAGACTGTGATTATGAATAAACTATAAATGTACCTATAGTATAAACGTAAGGAGAGATGTGTGTATGTGAAATTATGTGAATGATCTCTTCTTTTATTTTATTTTCATTGTTATTAAGACCAAACCTACACTTGAATAATTAAATATTAATTTAAAGTACAATTTACATTTTCAGCACGACAAAAAGTAACAAAGATTTGCATTTATTTTGTTTTATGTTAAATATATACTGAATACATATTGTGTATAAACACTCACCGGCCACTTTTTTAGGTACACCTGTCTAACTGCTCGTTAATGCAAATTTCTAATCAGCCAATCACATGGCAGTAGCTCAATGCATTTAGGCGTGTAGACATGGTCAAGACAATCTGCTGCAGATCAAACCGAGCATCAGAATGGGGAAGAAAGGGGATTTAAGTGACTTTGAATGTGGCATGGTTGTTGGTGCTAGACGGGCTGCTCTGAGTATTTCAGAAACTGCTGATCTACTGGGATTTTCACAGACAATCATCTTTAGGGTTTACAGAGAATGATACAAAAAAGAGAAAATATCCAGTGAGCGGCAGTTCTGTGGGTGCAAATGCCTTGTTGATGCCAGAGGTCAGAGGAGAATGGCCAGACTGGTTCCAGCTGATAGAAAGGCAACAGAAACTCAAATAACCACTTGTTACAACCAAGGTATGAAGAAGAGCATCTCTGAATGCACAACATGTCCAACCTTGAGGCAGATGGGCTACAGCAGCAGAAGATCCCACCGGGTGCCACACCTGTCAGCTAAGAACAGGAAACTGAGGCTACAATTCACACAGGCTCAACAAAATTGGACAATAGAAGATTGGAAAAACGTTGCCTGGTCTGATGAGTCTCGATTTCTGTTGCGACATTCGGATGGTAGGGTCAGAATCTGGCGTCAACAATATGAAACATGGATCTGTCCTGCCTTGTATCATGTAATTTATTTCTGTGATGCAAGCTGAATTGGACATTTTCTGATAAATGGACATTTCAGAACATCCTTTTTGACATAAATACCTTTGCTCACCCTTTCGATCAATTTAATCCATCTTTGCCAAATAAAATTTCCTTCAAAGAAAAAAAATATTACTGAAACTAACAAAACTTTTTAAGACCAAGAAACATACTCACTGTTAAACCAATACCGATGAAAATGCAGATCATTCCTACTGTAATGTAGGCACAGCAGCGTCTTCTAGGTAAAGCACTGCCTACAGAGGATCTACAGACAAACACACCAAAATTAATGCCAGTGCTGAATAAAACACAACACAAACTTTCAGCTGCTCTGCATCAGCTCTCAGTGCAGAAATATAATGATTTCATTGCTGGAATGTATGAGAAAAGCAGATTGTATATTCATTGGATAATACCCAGGAATGCCAACATCAAAACTAGCTACAATACAGATAAAGAGTGGATTTTACATTGGTCTTTTTTTAAATCCTGTTTTTCCACCCACCAGCTTGTCTAAAAGCAAATTGAACTCCCCATAGAAAAAAATAAACTCAATTATTATGTGCACTATTTTCAAACGACACCAGAATGTTCATATGCAGAACACACACTGGCCTTACAAAAGACAGATTTGTTTTGTTAGTACCAAACAGAAAATTATGGATGTTTTAAGAAGTCATCACAATAAATATTAAGGTCCAAAGTGCCTTTATTAAATTACATTTGTTATTTATTGTTGGTAAACAAAATCAAACATTAACTTTTTGTTTACTTATTGTTTAATTTAGTAATTTTAATAATTGTATAAATAAAATAATAAATAAATAATAAGTTTAGTTTATTTGTTTACAGGGTCAATGTACATTAATATACATTACTGTAAAATGTGCCAGAATTAGCCAACAATGTCTATTTTTCATCTGTAAACCTCTTACCGAATGTTAAAAGGTCACAATTAAAACAGAAGCACAGAACATAACATAAAATACACTTTCATATATAAAATACAATTAAAAAGTAAAAAACAAAATCAGACTGATTGCAGCAGAAGAGGACAAAAAGTGTCAAGAATACAGTACTAATATATATGAGCAATATCACACGAGTAGCAGTGCGATATGGCTGTATATTGCCACATGTTATACAACAGTTCTGTCTGGTTCTTGAATCTGATTGGCTGATATTCTGCAAAATAACAGCACTCTTCCAGCCTCTTCACCCTTCACATTTGTGTATTATTACCCTCACATCCAGCTACAAGCAGAGGACACTCTACAGGTTGACAAATATTACTGCTGTTGGACAACATAATGTACTTTTGAGGCTTTTTTTAGTTGAGAATGTAGTTGTTTATATTGCATCTATGCAGTTTATTTATAAGGATAGTGCCTATTTTATATATTTTTAATTTCTGAGAAACAGCGCATTGGCGGCCATCAGCCTGTCTGAGCAGAGCAAAGACGGTTGATGTTGCTAATCCTCAAAATGGCGACTGAGGCTACATAATAAGCCCTTTAAAGAGAAAAACAGCGTAATTTCTAACTATAGCTGATAAAATCATTATAAAACTGGTAAGTGACATTCTAAGTCAATCTCTCTCTTTTATGTTGCAGTGCTGTATTTATACCATATATTTATAGTGTATTGACTGTGAAATGGGATTCACATATCAGAAATGTATGTATTTGGTTTTGGCTACTCTTTATATAAACCTGAGTTACTTTTTCGTTGGTCATTTGTTGTTTCTAATGCATCTCCTGTTTTCATTACTGCAGACTAGTTCAGTAAAAAGGAAGAAAAAAGAAATGCCCGCATGTGTTTAGCGTTTCTCCTTATTGCAAACACAACAGTAATCTTGTAGTGATTGCGTTGCTTTGGCTTTTTAGGGTTAATTATTGCGATCTTGTGTTTCAACAGAGAAATACTAGGAAATCTCTGTAGACTGATGGCATTTATACCGTTCAGCCTTATAATCTTGTAAATGTCAGCAAAATCACCTGTTTTCATTTTAGACATTACGCTATAGCAAATCATTCAAATACTAGCTCTAAAATGGCGTTGGTGAATTAGAAACGGTTTCTGCTGTTCTGACGTCAGCTACAGACGTAAATTAATGGCGGAAGAAAGTAGTTTCTCTAACAAAAAGGTTTTTAGACTCTCGTGTTTGATTTTCTTTTATATATACATGATTATGCCATCAAACTGTTGTATAATTGTAATATCACACTCGCATCAGTGCAATATGGTGGGATATAGTCACTGATGGGACACTAAGGCGCATGCCACCCACCAGTGTTTGTGTTTGTAAAATTCCAGTGTTTGTGTTTACAACATATAATATATAATTTAATATATTAATATGCTAAATATATTAATATGGCAGTTGTAAGTAAGTTGAAGTTAGTACGTTGAATTTGAACTAAATGAGAATGAAAGACAAATCTTTGGAAAGCAGATGAAGAAAGATTATCTATTTGTATAAAGAGAAAGATATTTTTATTTACGTTATATTGTTTTTATTTTAAGTAACAAAAATAATAAAATTTTTTATGTTTTTTTATGTATTTTATTTTTTGTTTCTGAAAGCTGTAAAAAACATGCTATTGACATTGTCAGATATTTGTTTTAAAGAAATAATATTTTGATTTAGTATAATGTAGTCGCTAAGTTAAGTTTATTTACAAACTAATTTCGAGAGGATCACGTGCTTATGATTGTTATTGAAGAATCCCCCCTACCACCTCTACTCCTCCTCCTTCCTAGATGGGTGACACGGTGGCCCAGTGCTTAGCACTGTTGCCTCACAGCAACAACGTCTCTGGTTCCAGGCTTTACCAAACCTGCAGACATTTCTGTGCAGAGTTTGAATTTCTCCCCGTGCTCACGTGGGTTAACCCCGGGTTCCCCGGTTTCCTCCCACTGTCCAAAAAACATGCAACATAAGTTAATTTACTAATCCAAACCGGCACAATAGACATGCTCCTAGTAAATGGTTATCTCTCAAGAGCAATCACTGGCTGTTCATTGGTTATTGCAGCAGGGGAGTTCTCGAGATCTACCTGAGCTCAAACTCTCCTCTCGCCTTGCAACGGGAGGGAGCCCTGGGCTCGAGGATCTTATGAGCCTAGGGCTCTCTCCCGTGACAGCATGCCAAACAAGCTTATAATTAATCATCGGCTAAGTGTGAACTCTTGAATATAAAATAACAAATGTTAGAGTAAAAATTAGGCATTTACCAAAGTACTTTTCATTGTTAGTTAATTTTGTTTAATGTAGTTTACTCATGTAACAATACAACACTCCTCTTTTATCTTTTTTTATAAATTATTTGCCTATTGAACTACGATTAAGTTTTAATATACATTAGCTATTCATATATTTTTCATCACTTGTCCTGTGTGAGTATGTAGCTTATATAAACATAAACATATATAAATATAATGTTCTAAGCCTTTCAGATGTAAGATCAACTTCACTTCTAAAACCTCAGAGCCCTACAAACACTAACAGTCAATAGAGAACTGTGTCAGTGAGTCACATGGCCTGCTCTTTTTCCTCTCTGCGACCCATTAAATCTCACCGTGACCCTTCACATGCCTCTCATGTGATCAGACTTTCAAACATTCTTCAAGATTCGCAATAACTCAGATAGCTTAAGGTGCTTAATTTCTCTCCGTTTGCTGCTCGTCTCTTCATCTCTGCCTCTTCAAATTCACTGGAAATGGACGAATTTCTCAGCATGTCGGATGAGCACTGGTCTCCATTCATGTGTGCCGTGCATCTGTTGTCATAACTCTCCCTTGCGGCGTCACTAGTGTACAGGACTCGTGTTTCAGTATGTCAGCATGGTGTGCCGCTCTCTCAGGTGACTGGCATCACATTGCCCCTCTTTCAAACTGCAGCTCGCAAGGGCTTATTTACTTTCACTTCTACAAACTCAAGCCTGACCGCAGAGATTCATGAGAACGCCACATCGCCGGTGGAGGATTGACACATAGATACAGTATATGGAAAATGATGGCGACTCACATTTTTTTGCAATGTGGGCACTTGGCCAGGGTATTAAATCGAAGCTCCATCCACTGCAAAAAAAAAGAGGGAAGTTAGAAGGGAAGTTAGTTCAGAATCAGCAAACATAGCAAAAAATGTAAGAAATTTGTTCATAATCTACAGCAGTCTTGATTCAGGGTCAGTGGACCCACTTGACAAATGATTTTTTGACAGTGTTCAAACATGATAGGTTCAGGTTTAATTGAACTTACTTTTACACTTTGGGTTAGTTTGTCTAAAAGTGAAACTGTTGTCATCATTTACTTACCCTCATTTGTTTCATTACAAACTCATAAGAAATAAATTCACCTTCAGAACACAAATGAAGAGATGTTTAATCAAATCTAAGATATTTTTGTCACCACCATTGAAAATCTATTCATCAAAACGTTCATTCACAAATAAAAAAGCAGTCCAATATTAAGTCTTTATATTAAAATACAAAATAAAAATAAAAGTCTTTTAAAGAGACGCAATAACATTGTATGAAAAATAGAGGCTAATTTGGGCTTTTATTTTGATATAAACACTGATCAGATTACAATATTTATATCCATCTAATTTAGTCAGGAAGTCTGGTCATTCTTCTTTTGCTTCTGGAAAACCAGTGAGCTTTATTATCATGATTTAAGCCAGAGGTCAACACTATTTACTTCGTCTCTGGTGAAGAGTTTCTGCAAATGTTAAAAGAAAAATGCCCTATATGAACATGCAGGTTCATAAAGTAATTGGTTTTGCTAATGTATCTCATATTTATACAATTAATATTTTTGTACAAGATTACAAACGTGGGTTTCTATTGTGAAAATGGTTATTTGTTCTTCATACAAACTGACCTTGTCTCTTTACTAAGAAACATAGCTTAAACATATTATATGCATACAGTTGAAGTCACAATTATTAGCCCCCATTTGAATTTTTTTCCTTCCCAAAAGATGTTTAACAGAGCATGGAAATTTTCACAGTATGTCTGATAATATTTTTTCTTCTGGAGAAAGTCTTTTGGTTTATTTCGACTAGAATAAAAGCAGTTTTTAATTTTATTAAATCTATTTTAAGTTCAAAATTATTAGCCCCTTTAAGCTATATTTTTTTTGATAGTCTGCAGAACAAACCATCATTATACAATAACTTTCCTAATTAACCTAGTTAAGCCTTTAAATGTCACTTTAAGCTGTATAGAAGTGTCTTGAAAAATATCTAGTGAAATATTATTTACTGTCATCCTGGCAAAAATAAAATAAATCAGTTATTAGAGATGAGTTATTAAAACTATTATATTTAGAAATGTGTTGAAAAAAATCTCTCCGTTAAACAGAAATTGGGGAAAAAAATAAACAGGGGGGCTAATAATTCTGACTTCAACTTCATGTTTTTGTTTTATTATTCAGAGAATCCTAAAAAAAAATTCACAGTTTTAAAAAAAAACAACAACATTTTTTTAAAACCATAATGCTACTAATACTGTATTTTTTGCACCAAATAAGGATATTAAAATGATTTCTGACGGATCATGTGATTTTATGCTGAAATTATGCTGAAAATTCTACAACAATAAATCAAATGTGTAAATACATTAAAATTAGTGCTGTCAAACTATTAATCACATCCAAAAGTAAAGTTCATATTTACAAAATATATTTGTGCATACTGTGTACACAGCGGAATGAACCGCCAACTATTCCAACATATGTTTTTTGCAGCGGATGCCCTTCCATCTGCAACCCAGTACTGGTAAACATCCATACACTCTCACAATCACACACACACTCATACACTACGACCTAATACATGATACGGACTCGAACCAGCGACCTTCTTGCTGTGAGGCAAGAATGCTAACCACTGAGCCACCGAGCTGCTCTAAATTGTTATATATAATGCAAATTATAAATATAAATATTTATTAATTCGTTTCCTTCGGCTAAGTCTTTTTATTCATCAGAGGTCACCAAAGCAGAATGAACCGCCTTTATCCAGCATATGTTTTACACAGCAGATGCCCTTCCAGCTGCAACAGAGTACTGGGAAACATCCATACATACTCATTCACACACATACACTAGGCCAATTTACTTTATTCAGTTCACCTATAGCGCATGCTTTTGGACTTGTGGGGGAAACCGGAGCACCCGGAAGAAACCCACTAGGACACGGGGAGAACATGCAAACTCCACATAGAAATGCCAATTGATCCAGCTGGAACTCAAACCAGCGACCTTCTTGCTTTGAGGCTTGCATGTAAATATATTTATTTTGAATATTTTTGCATTTTATGTACAGTATGTGTGTATGTATTTATGGGCGACAGTATGTATATACAATACAGTGTGTATTTATACATATATACATAAATATACTCAGTACATGCGTAAATATATTATGTAAAGACAAACTTTTATCTTGGATGAACTTTTATCTTGGACTCATTTTACAATTCTTCTGAACAGTTGTATTTTAACGCTTTTTAATCTATTCAGCCGATCTCTGAGTCTGGCAGGAGCACTTGTTCCAGACCTTCTATGTGTCTCTGTTTTCCGTAAAAGACAAAAGAAGATATTTTGAAGAATGTTGGAAAACTGTACGCAAGGAAACTAACAAAGCTTTAGAACCCACTCAAGGGTCAGTAAATATTGAGTAAATAAATTTGAGGGAACAATCCCGTTAAATTTAGCAGAAAAAACAATTTTATTCCATCCAGAAATCCATCAGAAATGTAAAATATTTAAAGTGAAAAAATGGTAATCAAAAACAAAACTAATTTATTTATATAGCATATTTCATAATTGATGGTGATTCAAAGTGCTTTTCATAAAAATTCTAATCAAAATTATTTCAAAATTTTTATAAAAAAAAGTAAAAAAAAATAAGAAAATAAAATTTATATCAGAACCAACATTAAATGATTTTTTTGTATTTATTTATTTTGAATTTTTATTTTAAGCTAGTTTTGCCCAAATTAAACTAAACTAAATCATAAACTTGGATGATATTGCATAATTACAATTAATCATTTGACAGCACTAACTCAGATATTTCTAAATCTTAAAATCTAACAACCTCTACTGAACCCTAAAGTTTGAACGGCAGTGTAAATGCGTTCTGTCCTTTCACATACTGAAACCGAAAGAAACACGCACTGAATAAATCAAAGATGAAATATTAATAAAAGGATGCGGGACCGTACAAGGAATGTGTTTCCGCAGTGGCCGCAGACCACACGCATACCCTCCGGCTGGACGGGTAGAGCTGGCTGAGCCGGCTGCTCCTCCGGGATCACCATCACTGGGCTCAGGTTGATGATGCGTCTGCTGGGGGCCCATACAAACAACATCAGCTTTTTTCACATCTTTAAAAAACTGAACATGCTAATAATAAGAATGTAAAACTTCAACTACTAAATCTGAAAGAAAAAAGGTCTCGAAATTATTAAGATGATTAGAATGCTGAACAGCTGTTGTACACAATCATGCTGCATGCTTTCAGTAAAAGTTGTTGTTCTTTTACAGTGATTACACAGTTATTACCTTGTAACAGTGTAACTATAAGTAATGAATTAAATTAATTAACTACATGTACTTACTGTACTTACTTATGTTCATATGTTTTGACCTCAACAACAAAAACTACAGAAATATTTTTTGAGAGAAAAATATGTATACTAATATTTAGATTTCTCTAAACAGAGTGAATGCCTTTACATTTTTAAGTGAGAATTTACTGTAAAAAGTAACATTATAGTTCCCTGTATAAGTATATAGAGAGGTTTTCAGATTCCTGTTGTTTTTTTAGACATGATTTTATTAGGTTTTGAATTTAGACGCATATAAATAAGTGATTTTTCAGGTTTTTAATTTTTTTATAAATTAGCAACAATTTCAAAAACATTTTTTTCACATTGTCATTATGGGGTATTGTGTGTAGAATTTTGAAGAAATAAATTAATTTAATCCATTTTGGAATACGGCTTTAACACAAAAGAATGTGGAAAAAGTGAAGCGCTTTGAATACTTTCCGAATGCACTGTACATTCTTAATGACAAACCATAAGACTTATTTTTATCAGGGTTTAGATATTTTAGATCGTTATCAGGTTTTTCATTATGATTACATTAAACATTTAAATTTTGTCAGGAATAGAACACATGCTTATTGCACATTTTTCAATCTGTATTTTCCCCAAATTTCATTAAAGCAGTTTTACCAGTTTATTCCTCTGTGTTTATGTGTGTGTTCTTAAATTTCAATAAACTGTTCTATTTAAAAAAAAATCTGACTGAATGTTTTTTCAAATGTCAGACTTTACAGGGTTCAGAGCTTTACAGTGCAAATCCCAGAGCCATTCAAACTGGAAACAAGCACTGTTTGTTTGAGTGTTTATGGTAGTGCACGTCTGCTGTAATATACCGTTGCAGATCTCATAACACATAGCGACTAAATGACCCTCTGAAATGTGTCTTCAACACTTACCAGTTGGGTCGAGGGCATCCTATCCTCCTAGACGTGTCTTTACAGATTAGCAGGCAGTTGCAAGGACATCTAACATACTTCTTTCCTGTTGGTGGATTCTTTATAGGCTGTAAAAAAGCAGACACCTCACAATTCAGATGAACCACAATATACAAGACATCAATCATGGTAATTTAACATAACTGAATATATTCCCTTTAATTCCAAATTTACAGGTAAAATTTACTCTCAAAACATTTTTGTAAACAATTTTTTATTTCTTAAGTTGTTTCAAAACCTACATAAATGTCCTCTGTTGAACACAAAAGAAGATATTTTGAAGAATGCTAGTCACCACGCAGTGAACAGTAGCCATTGACATCCATAATAGGAAAAAATTTAGTAATTTACTAAAACATATGCCAGAATAGTTGGCGGTTCATTCCGTTGTGGCGACCCCTGATAAAAATACTTTACAGTCAACTGTTTGGCAGTCGGCATATTTAAAAAAAATCTTCTTTTATGTTTAACAGAATGATGAAATCCTGCAGGTTTGGAGCAACTTAAGGGTGTGTAAATTAAAGAATTCTCATTTTTGGTTGAACTATTCCGACCCCTGAATAATCAGGCACTAAACCAAAGGATAGCAAGTGGGCGAGGGTTGAACTATTATCAAACTTCATCTGTATGTATTGAATAATGATGTTTTTATATGGAACAGTCAAAGGCTTTCTTAATAACTTCAGACAGAACAACCTTTTAATAATACCTCCTATTGAGGTCAGGTCTGCATGGCAACTTCTGATTCCGTGCCAAATAAAACTACACTAAACCAATATGAAATGTCAAATATGTAGCCATGGAAAGCCTTTTTATTGAAATCGTTTTTGTATGACGTAGCTGCTAGTTGTTTCCGAGTACTGGGTTGCGGCTGAAAGGGCATCCGCTGCATAAAACATATGCCAGAATAGTTGGCGGTTCATTCCGTTGTGGCGACCCCTGATAAATAAGGGACTAAGCTGAAGGAAAATGAATGAATGAGTGATGAATTCAATTCAATTAAATTCAATTCACCTTTATTTGTATAGCGCTTTTACAATGTAGATTGTGTCAAAGCAGCTTCACATAGAAGATCATAGTAAATTGAAACAGTGTAGTTCAGTTTTCAGTGTTTAAGCTCAGTTCAGTGTGCTTTAATATTCACTACTGAATGTAAAAAGAAAAATGGTCTGCAAAGATTCGAAGACCAAAGTGCATGATGAATGGAGTTACTGTCACCCAAAGGGAAAAATTCACATTATTCACAAACCTACGTAGATTTGTAACAACTTGATATTCATTGGCTGCCACTATCAACTGTACTGTGTAAAAATTATATAACCGAATGATAAGACACAGTGTGAAACCCTGCATTAGAGGGACCAGATCCTTAAACAATTTGCAATGTGAGAAATTGAAAGAGTTTGTATGCCTAGATTAGATGTAAACCGATTGTAGGAGCCCTCCAAAACAACATTAAAATCTTTAAAGGGATAATTCACCCAAAACCAAATATTCTGTCATTATTTATTCTCCCTTATGTTGTTCCAAAACTGTATCTTTTTTTCTGCTGAACTCAAAAGAGGATATTTTGAAAAAGCTGAAAACCTGTAACCATTCACTTCCATAGTATTTGTTTTCCTAGTATGCCAGTCAATGGTTAAAGGCTTTCAACTTTCTTTAAAATATTTTATTTAGTGTTTAACAGAAGAAAGAAACTTAAAAAGATTTGGAACAACTTGAGCAAATAGTAAGCAAAATTTAAATTTTTGCATGAACTATCCCTTTAAAATAGCATAATAAGGGGTATTATAAATGAACTGCACAGGTTTATGTAAAATAATACAAGATGGCACACAGTTTATGATCAATAATCAATGTTAGCTCTATTCATCAGTGGTATTGTACACTCTAAAACTGGGCTGGGTGTGGATTCAGATGTCCCGGTTTGCAAGCTATCAATTTGATTAGATCAATACAGATATCATTAATATATCTAAAAATGTACAGTGAACATTTGTTTACTAGTGGTGAATTAATGAAAAGAAATTGAGATGGGAATATTATTATTATTATTTTAATAATACATAATACAGTTAACAAAGTACACATGGGTAGGCATGGGACGATCACTGTTTTCAAGGTATACCGCGGTTTGAAAAATTCAAGTTTTTAAAACCACCAAAATGTTCTACTATACCGTTCATACGGTATGTGTAAGACATTTTTATTTACGTTTTTATTTCAGTTTTTCAGGACAACAGTATCTTCTGCAGAAAAGATATCCAAGATGCCATTTTAAATTGTAATAAAATCTGTTTTGAAACCTAATGAAGAGAGCAAAAGTCAATGATTTATTCAACTTATTTAGCCTGACATGTTTACTGTCCCAAAATATGATAAAAGTTTCTCAAAATAAAATATATTGTGTTCAAAGGGGAAAAAACAGACATTTAGGGTGATTTCACACCTTGACTTTTGTTACGGAACCTGGTGCGTTTCCCTAGTTAGCGCGGTTAGTGGATCCGTGCCAACACACTCGGTCCAAGAATGCCTGAATGAGGTGGTCTATGCTCGATTGAAACAAACTCTGGAGTGGATCGATTGTAGTGAGAAAGCAATACGATCCAACGAACTAACCAACCAGCTATACCACAGTGTGTTATGGATATGTAATAGGCATAAATGGCTATATGAAGAGAGAATGATGACTGGGACAGGATGTCATCATTCCTAATGGTAAATGTGCGTTTCATGTCAAATACGAAAGTCAAAGCATGCTGAACAATTAACGAGAGCTGTTTATCCGTTGAGTTGTTTCTCTCTATGTAAAGGCTATCATGCATAATTCTAGCGAAAAGATTTGTATGAGAAAGTTTTACCTCTGATATATATTTGGTGACGATGTCTGTTGGTGTCACCATTCAAAATTAAAGTGCAGCTTTTCATTTTATAATGTCTTATTGTTCATTGTCATAAATTAAAATAAGGACGCGTGACAGCTGAGTTGGACTGAAAAATAAACAGTAGAACTCTGACCAATGTGAGGAGAGTTTACCCGCTCGTGATTTGTTTTAACTATTTTGATCCATTTAGAAACTTTGCCATGTGAAAGCGAACTGCACCAAGAGCAAGGTGCAACATTGCAACAATTTTAATCCCTGTTTCAGAACAAAACAATCGATCTACAGGTGTGAAAGCACCCTTAAAAAGAACTTATTTTAGAGCAGTAATCACAATAACTTAAAACCGTGATATTTTTATCCAAGGTTATCACCGTTATCAAGGTTATTAACGTCAGAGTCTTATACCGGCCCATGCCTACACATGGGTACATTAAAACAAAACCCATCTTTTATTTCAAATGCATACAATGAGTAGAATGTAGAATACAAAAAACATAATATTTATCAAATCAAGCATATTTAATTATTCATTGAATTTCTTAATTTTTACATTTCTGTGCCCAGCCCTATTTCAAATCTGTATTTTTTATGCCATTAAGTAAATCAGGTCACTCAGCAATTCCATTAAGTGTCCACTTTTCATGCAAAGTGTTTCTCATGCAGACAACTCAATTAAGGTGCAATTCAGCCCCATTGAGCACAACACTTATAGCCGTGCATGTGGATCTATCATCTCAAACACATTTACTTTAAGGCTGTGAGGAGACATACATTCTGTATCTGATTTTTACTGTGGTCAGATGAGCAGGTAAAAGGATAGCAATAACTGCAGAATAGACAGAAATTGAATCATTATTCTCTGAGAAAACTTCACACTTGTGTTTAGTCCACATTCATGTTGATCATCAACTTTTCTATAAACTTATATGTTAAACATTGTAGTAAATGTAACTTCTTTTTAGTCTGGATTTGAAAATAGCCCAGAGATCAGATCAACATGTCACAAACAAGATTAAGAGATATGCCAAAAAACAGCATTTAGTAGTCTGTGGTTATTATTTATGCTTGCTTCATTAATAAACTAATGTGCAATTACATATGCTGTTTATACTATTAAAGTTGATTAATAAAGGCAATCTGTTTGATAAATGAGGCCATTTAACTAATTGCAATGTTATATAATGTGAAACTTCATTCGTGAACATTTATCTTTCAGCTGGCTTTCAGAAATCTGAAAGTCTCTTATGTTCACCAAGGTTGTGTCAAAAATACAGTAAGAACTGTAATATGTAAAATATATTGTTGTCTATTTTTTTACATTTTAAAATAAAATGTATATTTGTAATGGCAAAACTGAAATTTTTGCATCCATTACTACAGTCGTCAATGTCATGTGACCTTTCACAAATGGATAGAAAGCTCTGCTTACATCTACTTAAACAGAAATCTCTTGTGTTATTATACCTTGTGAAATTTTCATTTAATGTAGACTTTCACTATTGAAAGTAATTATTTATTTTTAAAATACAGAAAATAATATACAGTGGTGTAAAAAAAATGTTTTCCCCTTATTGATTTCTTTTTTTGTTTGTCACACTTTAATGTTTCAGATCATCAAACTAATTTTTATTAGTCAAAGATAACACAAGTAAACACAAATAACCCCCCCCCCCCCCCCCCCAACTAATAACTGGTTGGATTCCCCTTAGCTGCAACAACTGTAATCAAGCGTTTTCAATAATCGCAATTAGTCTGTTACAGCGCTGTGGAAGAACTTTGACCCATCTTTGCAAAATTGTTGTAATTCAGCCACATTGGAGGGCTTTCAAACATGAACCGCATTTTTAAGGTCGTGCCACAGCACCTCAATTGGATTCAGGTCAGGCCTTTAATTGGGCCACTCCAAAATCTTCATTTTACTTTTCTTCAGCCATTCAGAAGTGGACTTGCTGATGTGCTTTGGATCATTGTCCTGCTGCTGAACCCAAGTTTGCTTCAGCTTGAGGTCACTAACAAATGGCCAGACATTGTCCTTCAGGATATACACAGCAGAATTCAAAGTTCCATTTATTAAAGCAAGTCTTCAAGGTCCTGAAGCAGCAAAACAGCCCCAGACCATCAAACTACCACCACCACAATTTACTGTTGGCATGATGTTCTTTTTCTGAAATGCAGTGTTACTTTTATGCCACACATAATGGGACACAAACCTTTCAAGAGCTAAAGTTTTGTCTCATCAGTCCACAAAGTATTGTTCCAAACGTCTTGGGATCACCAAGATGTTTTCTGGCAAAACTGAGATGAGCCTTTATGTTCTTTTTGCTCAGCAATAGTTTTTGTCTGGGAACTCAGTCCAGTTTCTTTCTTATGGTGGAGTCATGAACACTCACCTTAACTGAGGCAAGTGAGGCCTGCAGTTCTTTGGATGTTTTTGTGGGTCTTTACTGACCTCTTGGATGAGATGTCCCTAGTAATTTTGGTGGCCGACCTCTCCAGTGAAAACTGTTCCATATTTTTGCCATTTGTAGATAAAGGCTATACTTTTGAGGATCTTTTGGTCTACTTCACTTTGTCAGGCAGGTTCTATTTTAGGTGATTTCTTGATTTCAAACAGATGTGGCCGTAATCAGGCCTAGGTGTGACAAGAGAAATTAAACTCGAGTTAAGTTATGTTAAGTTAAACAGGTGAGGGGGGCATCTGGGCAAACACTTTTACATTGAGGGCCATGTAGTTTTGTCTTTTTGTTTTCCCTTAATAAGAAAAGCCTTCATTTAAAAACTGCCTGAAATGTTTACTTGTGTTATTTTTTACTTATATTTAAATTTGTTTGATGATCTGAAACACTAAAGTGTGAGAACATGCAAAAAATCTGTGAAGTGGCAAAAGCTTTTGGTTATAAATCAAAGAGAAAGATGGTGGACTAAAGGAGTGCATGACTAAGCTCTATCTGCAGTCAGGTTCTCTTACCGTGGCCTCATTACAGACGGTGCACTTCACCACATGCTGATGGAGTTTGCCATCCAGAGTTATAAGAGACTGGCACACTCGACAGTTGATGACTGGCACTCCTCCTGCATCTGGACTGGCAATGGCTGTGTAGGGCGGAGGTAATTCAGCTGCAGAAGAAGACAAAAAACAAAATAAAGTCTTTCAGCTGACCTTTCACAATTATTGATCAATTGTCTGATAGTAGTTTTTTGCTGTGCAGTACAGGTTTCACATATAACAAATTTAAGCACATAAACAAAGACAATGATTTATGTTTTACTGTTTACATTTACATTTAACACTGGTTTAATGTCCTTAATCCTTCACACACAGTTAATGACAAAACAAGGACACACTTATTTATATGACCTTAGATTGTCAAGAGTCTTCCTTGAGCAAAAACATTACTACATTGCATTACAGAAAAATCTAATTTGCTTATATCTGAAAATCCTGTAAGTTAGAATAAGATATAAAAGTGCAAAAAATAAATCTTTGTTTATCTATATTAATAAAAAAAGCAATTTTTTTAAACAATCATTTGTTTAATAATTAATTGTTAGGACAAAATTCAGGGACATTCATGGTCACATGACATTGACATTTATTTGAAACAAATAAATTCCCTATATAATGCAGGTTCTGAACATTTTAGTAAAAAAAATCATTCAAAACAGATTTTTTTTAACAATAACTTGGAAACCTTTAAAGACAGGACCCCAATGTCAGATAGGAGCAATCAGGTTTCCAATCTACTGTTTCCTCAGTGGTCACTTCATAACCACAGCTGTTTCCTCCAGTGAAAATGTAACTCTTAACGAACATTTTTATATTTTTATTTTTATAATAAACTATCATTATAAAACACATTACAGTGCATATGGCATTATACCAGTCATGCACAGAAAGTATTAAACACAGTGACAGAACCACTTAGTGAATGTACTCATTTTAACTGTTAGAGTCACTGACAGAGATAGAAAAACCATGTGTTGTCTTGTATTAAAAATATTTCCTATTTTAATATTACAATTCAGTTCGTGAAATATGAGAATTTGCCTGTAGGTTAAAAAAATATATATATTTTTTTATATGTAGCCTATGCCATTTAATTAGAAAAGTGGCAGTTTTATATATTAAATTCATGGAAGCAAAAATTGTACTTTAACATATAAAGTAGCTTTTACTACTTGTTAATCGACTGTATGTGCTTTTGTTGAATGCATCTCTTCGCATTCAACTTATTTTAAAGCAATCTCTCAGTTTGCTGTTACTCTCTGACTAAGGAAAGTTTTATATTTAATCCTTTATTAGGTGAGGAACCCTAAGAATATATGGTTACCTCTGAACTTAAGTTTGATGCCCATATAAAGAAAAAGACTATTAAGACAAATTTGAACTACTTTCCTTTGATAAGACAATTTATTTATTTATGTATATATATATATATATATATATATATACCTTAAAAGAGTGCAAATGTTTGTGCATGCTATGATATTATCACGTATTGTGCAATAATCTGGGGTCAAGCTTCTCAATCAGTTGTTGAGCCTGTAACATCACTTTACAAACAAAGTAAGGGGCAGTAAGTGAGAATTGTAGAATCTGCAGATGCAGAACTTCTCTAGGTTAGTCATAGTTTTCTGTGAAAGGTTCACATCTATGGAATGTATTGCCTGTTGATTTAAAGTTACAAACAGAACTTCCATTTTTTCTGTAAAGCTGAAACAATGTTTTCACAACAGGAAAGTTGTGGACAAGTTTTATGCAGACTGTTTGGCACAAAGGACATTTTAAGGTGAGATATCAGAGTTTTATTCAATTTCCAAATCAATGTTCTCCATTTCACTAGAGCAGGGATGTCCAAGCATGGTCCTGGAGGGCCAGTGTCCTGGAAAGTTTAGTTCCAACCCTAATCAAACACACCTGAACCAGCTAATCAAGCTCTTATATACTAGGAACTCCTTGACAGGTGTGTGGAAGCAAGTTGAAGATAAACTCTCCAGGACACCGGACCTCCATGACTAAGTTTGGACACCCCCGCACCAGAGTGTTGGCTACTCCTGGTAAATTCAGTTAATGGTAGCAGTGTTTTTAGACTTGAAAAAAAGTTTTTTCTTGCTTTACAAGAATACACAAGTACTTGAGCAGAACCTTGAAAGGCAAGTGATGACAATTGCCATCACCGGTGATCAGTCTACTTTGGAATTGGACCACAAGACGGAAACCATCATGGTTGAGGAAATAAGAATCCTAAATGGAATGGATATCTCAAGGCACTGTGCTCTGCTGATGGGCATAATACTGAGAGTCCAAACACTGAGGAGCAGATCAATCGATGCGCAGCTCTACAGATCCCAAACCATGCAAACTAGTGATGATAGCGGCGAGGAAAAAACTTCACCAATTGGCGAAAGTGAAGAAAAAAAACACCTTGAGAGAACCAGGCTCAGATGGGTATGACCATTTCTCCACTGGCCAAACGTCTTGTGCAGAGCTGCAGTCTAAGCACCGGAGGCTGGAAGCTGGGCCTCAGCAAAGACTCGTCTGTCCCTGGAGCGTCACAGGAACAGCCTCATGCTCTCCACTCCTCCATGACCACCACAGCAGCTGCTCAGGATACGGCCTGGTCCAGGATTATGGAAACCTTGGGATCATCTCGTCGCTGGTTCTTGTATTGAATCAGTGGCGCTGCATAGGGCCTCGGGATGAGTATTCCCAGGTGTACACATTTTTGTTTTGTACAATACTAAAAAACTGTGGTATAACATAAATAAAAAAATTACTGTAAAGCAAAAATGTTGTTGTTAATTGTATTTCTTACAAGCAACTAAATGAACAGTAAGTTTGAAAACATACACAAAATTTATAATTTCAGCTACTTAATTTATTAGAGGTTCTAAACTTGAAAACTTGCATATCCAATTATGGTTTTAAGTACATAAAACTGGATTTATTTTAAAACAATTTAAACAACTTAATTTTAGTAGTGCTCAATTTAAAAATGTAGTTTATGCTATGTAATTGCAGAGAAAAGTTTATCTGAGTTTATGCTCTGATTGAAGAGGAAAAGGTCATTTGGCTAGCATAATAAAGTTTGTTGTATGAACTTCATTTTGTTAGATGTTGTCGTAACTTGAATATATTGATGTAAACTGCTGTGCAAATTTTTTTGTTTAGTCTAAACAATATTTTTAAGAGTGTAGTTCACTCCATAAGCCCACACTTTGTAACATTATCTGCTTATTGTCTGCATAAAAGAACCTATCCACATGTGACTTTTTAACTTTACACAAGTAAAGTAGAAACTGTATTGAGTAGTGCAAGTATTGCATTGTTAATGTACATTCAGATGGCCATTATTGCAAAATATACCCAGACAGAGTCACCAGGTTTTGTTTAAGAGGCTTATTTTGTCATTATGACCAGCTCAGTTCCATTATTCCATGTATTATTCCTCTATTACATGGCTATTTATCAAATACATAATTGAAAGAGCATGAAATATTGATTTGAGTTTAAATGACTCAAAATATGTGAAAAGAAAGAAACCACAGTGACATGAAAGAAGAGCAGTTCTGCAAGAATTTAGTGGTCATTAAACAAAAATCTTTGAATGCCACAATTGACCAATAACCCATGTAATAACCAAGGAGAATCATTTTTCTGAATGACAGAGCCTTAAAATAAATCAAAGTCATTTAGACATCTAGTGTCTTGTCTTTCAGGCCAATGCCTAGACAAAATATACATGTAATTTTTCTATTCTGTATGTGTCTTCTTGCTGGCAATCCTCATCCGAATAAATGGAGATTCACTGTGTTCAACAATAAGTGCAGCCTATTCACACTTTCATCTATTGTACAGTATCTGGGCCTTCAGCCAATCCCTGCACTCAGACTACTCGCGCCTCCAGAACTACTGAAATCCAGAGCTCAGCCACAACAGAGCTCAGCCTGCTGCTTATGCTAAGTAAAATTAAAGTATGTTCCTCCTACTGACCGTCACTTCTCATTTTGTTAGATCACGCCGGTCAGCGACACAGTCATAAGGCAGCCATATTGAACATATGACACCACAGCAAAGGCAACCAACAGCAGTTCTGGCCTCATGACCTCACTCAGCTGTCTGCATCATCCGGACTAGATACCAACAACACATATTGTCAAGAAATGAGATCTGTTATAAGGTAAAATGTCTTGCTCATTTTGGGTAGTAAAATTGATTTGTTTTATTAGAAAATTTCCCTTTATAATTAATAAAGTTATATTGTCTTAATGCTAAATTTAAGTTTTTTAAATACAGTAAAAACAGCAATATTGGGAAATAATATTGCAATTTAATAATAAAAATTTTTTTTTTTTTTTCTTATGGATACCCTGAATTTTCAGCATTCTTCAGTATCACACGATCCTTTGGAAATCATTTAACCAAGCTGTGTTGATTGTGTTGAAAATGTCAAGTTATTTTTAATTTTAACAAAAGCCGTTCTCACTCAGCTGTATTTGTGGAGACTACGTTACATTTTACAGGATTGTTTGATGAATAGAAATTTCAAAAACAGCATTTTCTTTGGGGGGGGGGGGGGGATCTTTTGTAACTTTAGAAATATCTTTACCATCTGCATCCTTGCTCATTAAAACTAATAATAAGATGGTTCAACCAAAAAAAAATTACCTCACCATTTACACTTCCTTGTTTGATTTGAAACGTACGTGGGTTTCTTCTGTTGAACATAAAAAAATACTTTGAAAAATGCTGGTTAAAGGTCCTGTGAAGTGCTTTGAAATGTGCATTTTCATTCGATATTTGACGTAATCTCAAACAAAGACTATAGAACACACAAGACATGTCACTCGTATCTTTTTGAATGGGGAAAAGTGTAACGGTCAATATGGTGAATAAAGCCCCGCCTACTAGTACAGGAGCCAAACGTTGGTCGCTATAGCGAATAAAGCCCGCCTTCTAGTACAGAAGCCAATCATCGATCGCTTTAGACTGACAGTACTCCGGGGGAGGGACTCGGACCAGACGTCAGTTTCTGCTGATTTATTGTGATTTGGGTGTTTGGAAATGAAACTAAAGAGAAGGTTGTTGTTTAATTTTATTTGTGAATCCTAATATGAAATTCACTGGTAGGCTTGGTAATTAGTTTTGGAGAATTTGATGTTTCCCCTTTCAGACAGAATGCCTGAGCATACTGCCCGAGAGGCCACTGAGTGAAATGACTTGCCTTAAAGGGACTTTGGCTGCATCCGAAACCGCATACTTCCATACTAGTGTTTCCTCTAGGATTTTTTTATCTGTGGCGGCAGGCCTTTTTTTTACATAGATCTACCAACTACCTGTGGCGTTTTTTCAATAACAAATGTCATGAGCGCAGTATTACAAGTCGAGATCGCATTTATGTAATAGCCTACAAGCATGCAAATCTCTTTGCTCTGCGCTATCCCATGATGCCCCTCAAGAGAATTCATGAATGGGAGTGAAGCAATGCAACTGAGGCAGGTGGGTCACGTGACCATGACAAAATGGCAGATGTAGTATGTCCAAATTACATTCGTCTTACATTCATACTGTATAGAACATACTTTTCTTAAGGCCGCAGCTCAAATCAGATCTGAATTTTCCGCATACGGAGATGATTGGAACTCCACACAGTTCCCGGACTACTCTCCATTGGAAATTAATGACTTCCGGTCTGTCGCTTGTCGTGTGCTGTGGAAAGGCGGCTTTAGATGTTTATATCAGTTTTATATCTTCTAAACATGAATTTTGTCAATGTTTTGTAGCACATTAGCTTATAGATATGTTTAAAAACTTTATTTTAATTTCATGGGACCTTTAATGGTATTATTTGGCTTCCACAGTAGGAAAAAAATACTCTGGAAGTCAATGGGTGCCATCAACCAGCATTCTACAAAATAATGTATTTTGACTTGAGCAGAAGAAAGAATTTCAAATAGGTATAAAGTGACAGGTGAGTAAATGATGACAGAGAACTATCCCTTTAAATCAATGGTTTTAAACTCGATTCCTGGAGGGCCGCAGCTCTGCATAGTTTAGCCCCAACCACCTCTTTAGCAATGGTCACACTGGACTTTTAATGCATCACAGCGGAAACGCATCCTTGTGCGACAAGTTTCGCAGTTCGCTGCGTTGGAAAGTTCAAGCTTGGTGAACTCTGACCAGTGAAATCGCATCACGTGAGACCAATCGAAGATCAAAACATGACCTTCAAATATGGACCCTTTTTTAAATGTCTAATCATCTTGTTCAATCCCGCCCCTTTTCGCAGCGCCGTACTACAGAATTTTGCAATCTCAAACTCTAGTGTGACCGCAGTTAAAGTCTTGAATGCTCTGATTACTTGGATCAGCTGTGTTTGATTTGGGTTGGTGCAAAACTCTGCAGAGCTGCGGCCCTTTAGAAATCCAGTTTGAGACCTGTGCTATAAATTATTTAATTAAATCATATATCAAATGTTTGAATGGCAGTGTTAAGTGCTGTTTGATATGATCCAATTATATAAAAAAACTATCATCAATAAGAACAACAAGTTATATACCAGTGCTTCCCACACATAGACTTTACTTGGGCGGGCCGCCCAGGTATATTTGGTGGTGACGCATCAATAATACTATTATTATCACCCTTTTACACTTTTTTGTATCATCCAAGAAAGCCAAACACTCATGATCGATTAACCAGTGGAAAATCTCCTCTAACTCTGCACGTTTCCTACTTCTGAATCTCCTAAAATGTCCGGGATTCGGGTTTAACTTTCACTTTTTCTAAAGTTGCCATTATTTATTTGCATTTTTGCATTACCTTTTAGCAGCTGACTGCGTGCGCACAGATGCGAGAGAAATTTTAAATGATTAATCATTTAATAAACGACTCAGAAAAACTTTACTAAACTCAGAGAGAACAAAATATACTGGCTGCAAAATATTTTGGCATCAGCTAATGGTGTACAAATAAATAATTTGCTTTATTTAAATAATCAACACTTTTTTTTGCAGCCTTGTCAGTGAGTGCACATGGCTCCTAAATAGAGAGAAATAGAGGATTTCTTTTATTTCAACAGCCTTTTAAAAATAACTTTAACCTATTAAAAAGAAAGGTGTATAACAGTGTCATAATAAATACAAATATAGTTAAAAATCACATTATTTTTTTGTTTATCACATGTAGTTGACCATTTATGTGATGGGTAAAAGTTGTTCAATCCGGCTACCACCACAAGTATATTTCAAACCTGTGGGAAGCACTGCATACCCTTTATGAATCTCATACTAAGAGCAAACCATCCTGTTAAACTAGTCCGGTGAAAGCTATTTTAATATTCTTGCCTTTTCTACCTTCAAGCTATTGCCGATGACACCAAGAAGTTCAGCATTCGAGAACAGTTGAGGGGAAAAAAGTGGAGAGATGAGGATCAAGATGACATAAGCTGAACCCACTTGAACCTGCATGTCTGAACAACAGCAACTGGGACATGAACAAGTGCATTCAATACTGTGCCACTTTCCTTCTTTTTAAGTATTAATTCATTCACCAATAGCACTGTTAAACCAAATATCAAAAATTACAACACATCTCCCATTGGCTGGAATAATAGATGGTCCCGCCCCAAACGCATGCCATTGGTTCAATATTGCTGTGTCAGGTTAATAGAAACTCAAACAATACTTCAGATTTCAACAACCAATTAAAATGTGTCTCTCCAAATGATGCCGTTACATCTGTCTCAGGTGTTTGGGATGAATTAACACAGTGATGTTTATTTTAGTAGGTGTCCATACTGACAGCTTTAAACTCGTATCCTTTATGCCTCACACACTAATATAGCATAAATCGTCTCTCCAGGGGGAAGCACAGGTCTCATTTCTCTGACACCAGTCCACACTGTTTGTAAGATGAGAGGCCTTTTCTAAACCCTGTGCCTGCAGACAGCTGTTGTTGCAACTCCCTCTCTCTGTCTTAATATCATATTTAAAATCTGAGAGAGGCTGAGCATTATGCGACATTAGCATGCTATGACAATGGTGAATGTGTTAACTGAATGTTCATCGATAAATTAACTTTTTTTTATCAATTACACACTTTCAATGTTTGTTCATCTTACATGTTACACAAATAAAGCTATGTTTAATCAAATCTGAGAAACTTTTGTGGCTTTGTTGAAGGTTTATTCACCAAAAACACTGACGATTCAGGCCCGTAGCCAGCCTGGTAAAAGTGGTGTTTTTTTTTGTCAAAAGTGGACCTTTTTGCAGTTATACACCTCATTTTCTATTTAATCATGAGATTTATTTACTGCATTATAGTGACGTTTTAAGCACTGTTTTAGCTGAATTAGCTTGTCGGATGGTCAGCATAATCACACTTTTTGATATACAAAAAATATTTCCTGAAGATTTATAATAAAGAAATGTGAAATAATACTTATTTTTAAAATACAAATTTATTACATCATATATTATTAGAAAAAAAGGAATCCGTTAAATTTTTTAATTAAAAACTGTAGTCTATATTGTCATTTATTAGGAAAATAACCAACTGGCCAGCACATTCAACTTTCCTCAGAAAGAATTTGACCATTTGAATAAAAAATTCATTAAAACATAATAATAATAATACTAATACTACTACTACTACTAATAATAATAATAATAATAATAATAATAATAATAATATAGACCTTCACAATTTTCCTAGCCTCTCTTGTAAAAAAGAAGTAAATTTGAAAACTCATGGATAACAACAACAGTCAAAATAGTATTCAAATCAATTTAAATATGGGCCACCTTTGGTGCTTCACACCTTTTTATTGCTCATTTTTTGTTTCAAGAATAAGGTGCAAGATTTAGAATAAAAGATAACTGTAAAATGTTTTCTCTGTTTAAAAACAAGTACCGAAAGATGACTTCTCTTATGTCAGATTGTAAAATGAAAATATTTGTTAGCATTGGCTAAAACTGATTAGCTGAAGTCACACCGTAGCGACAGCCAATTCAGCTTGGTCTTAAAGCCTTTTTCGATGGTTTATTTTCACTATTTATGATGGCATAGTAGTCAAAATAGGACAAATGAGCTCATGTATGGGACAAATTCTGGACCCTTGTCAGTGAGGGGTGGGTTTTCCTAACCTATAGGCTATGGGCCTGCGCTTCAAACCACAGACTAAGAGTTCAAATAATGAATCTGCCTTGTAAAGAGATACAAGCTCTTTTTTATAGAGAACAGCTCTTATTTTGGCTTTGAATTAAAGTTTTAATTAAAAATAATTTATTAAGTTTAATTCGAAAAGTGATTTGTGTGAATTTGTCGTTTAGAAAAAGGACAAATAAATTAATTAGAATAAGAATATCTTTAAATATATAATTTTTGTTCTGAAATGTATTTTGTGCTACATAAAAATTCGAGGGCAAGTAAACAATACATAATTTCTCACAAGAAGACATAGATTATAGAATATATTATATTGTATGAATAATAGCACTATACTATAATAATAATATATTAAAAATAATACTATAGTAATAACAAAAAAATGCAATAACTATAGTGTTTTTAGCATGCAATTCTGCCCAATATTGATGAATAGCATATAATAATTATTAATTCATTTTGCTTCGGCGTAGTCCCTTATTTATCAAGGGTCGCCACAGCGGAATGAACCGCCAACTTATCCAGTATATGTTTTATGCACTGGATGCTCTTCTAGTCGCAATTCAGTACTGGAAAACACCCATACATTCTCACATTCACCCACATACACTATGGCCAATTTAGTTTATTAAATTCACCTATAGCGCATGCCTTTGGTGTGTGGGTGAAACCGGAGCACCCAGAGGAAACCCACACAAACACGGGGAGAACATGCAAACTCCACAAAGAAATGCCAACTGGCCCAGCCGGGACGCGAACCAGTGACCTTCTTGCTGTGAGGTGACAGTACTAACCACTGAGCCACCGTGCCACCCTTTGTTAATAATTTATTTATTTATTATATTATTATTACATGTTTTTTGCCTTTATGACAGTTGCTGCACAGGTTGTTTGGTGGGGGGTCAGGAATTCGGGATGCCTGAAGTTCTGCTCACAAGGCTCTCATTATTACATTTAAAGAATCTCTCTCATTGTCTGAATAAATTAAATATGAATCTCTTTAAACTGCTGACCATGTCCTTCATATTGAAATGGAATGCAACATATTCTATAATATGCTTAATTTTCTATAATAATTAAAGTCAAAATTGTAATTAAAAATAAAATTCGATTAACAGCCCAGTCCTACAGCTGATCTACGTCTTGCCCATCCCCACCCTACAGCGAAACCTCAAGAGTAACAATCAGCTAACATTTGTTTATCTTTATTTATCTTGTGCGGACCTAGCAGAAATGGCATGACATCACCACAGCAGAGAGCAATATTTGGTCTTGTTTATGCCTTGCAGAACTGATCACATATCAACAAAATAAAACCCATTCACTGTCATTCGGACAAGGTCAAAGCTCTTTCTTATCCTTTGTTCTCTCACTCAGATGTCAAGCACCACTGATTACTACTAAAGAGCTTGCAGACTGTAACTTTCACGATTCTACAATAACAGGGTTTGATGTGCACAGGTGTTTTGCGATAAATCTAGCTTTAGCTTCCAAATGCAAATGCAGAATAAACAACAATCTCAGCACACTAAGCAATGCTGTGCACAGACTCAGCAGATCTTCCATCAACAGACCAGGCTAATCCTCAGTGAGTGCTTGCTTGTGGTCAAAAGCAGCGAAGGAAACCGTAATCCAGGGTTTTGAAATACTAGGCCAGATAATAAAGCTCGAGTACATTAGCACACATAGTTTACACCCTCAACATAACCTGATCATGGTACGGTAATAAAGCCATTATGAATAATGAGAAGAAGTATAAGCGGATCATTACAGTAAAAATGTACATTTTTTCTGCTAATCGGGAAATGCAATATGGGTAGATTTACAAATAATCAAAATCTGGCTGACAGACGAGACTGTTTTGCAATCAGACATTTGGTCATTTTGGAATCATAAGCAACTGGCCAATAACCATTTACACTTGGCAAACTAAAAGAAGCATAAGATGATTATTTGTTTTTAAATATTTAGTAAAATTCAAGGACATAATGCAATAAATGGGTTAATAAAAACCAAATTGATTAACTGTGTGTTTGCTGTCTTATCATCTGGTTTAGAAATATGATAGCACTTTTGTTCACAGGGCCCTTGTTTCCAAATCAACCTTACAAAACTTGCTTTACTATTAAATATACAAAATGATTATATGTAAAATATGCTATCAAAAGTTCAGTAATGCAAAGGTTGACCTATCCGGTCAATTTATGGCATGCTCCCTTGGTTTTGAATTCTCCTTACAGCATAGAAATCAAATGTCCAATTATTCATGATTAGAGGAAACAAAAATAAAAAAGTCTTAGAATTAATCACTAATCCCATATCGACTGAGCACTATATGTGCATTAGTGCATGTCTACTATTACAGCAACTTATTTGCAGTTTTCCCTTTCAGTTTTCACACGAGAATTTAAACAAAGTGTGAATCACAAGATTACAAACACTGATATGAAGCCAAGAATTAAAATCATAAGACAAAAGGTGCGAAACTGTATACATAACGGTTTTGATGAGGGAAAGAAACACAATTCCATGAAGCATTGTGAATTACACTATCAAAATATGAACATTTCCATTTAAAGTTATTAGGTGTGGCTTAATTATACGCAACTTTATTGCTTAATATCCATATAAAATGAAATATTTACATATTATTGACTACACTCTCAAAAAAAAAGGTACACGGTGGTACAAATAATGTTCCTTGAGGACAGTTTTGTACCTTTGTAAAACTTTTACCCTACATGGTACAGAAAAAACCTCTTATGATACTGTTATATGTCTTTTATGGTACAATTGAAATGAAGGTACACAACTGTTCCCATATAAAAGATACAAAAGTGCTGAACAACTCCCTTGAAAATAAATAAATACCTATGAAAATAAATATGACTGGAAAGGCAAATTGATTTTATGAATATTTTCCATATTAAAACATGAATTATCATTTAAAAGTATATGTTTAAAAAACTCATAAACAATAATTATTAAGTTCTATAATACAATAATACAAAACGACTGGTAAAACGTAAAACTATAGGTATTGCAAACTAAACATTTAAGGCATTTTTAATAAATGTATATATATATATATATATATATATATATATATATATATATATATATATATATATATATATATATATATATATATACACATATACTATTATTTAATAGAAAATTGTTAAGGTACAAAGTGTATTGTCACTGTGGTCGTACCTTTATGGATCAGATTTGTACCTTTCATGAAGATTGTATCATCAGGTTTTAAAACCTGGTACAACTCATGTCCTTAAAGCTACAAACTGCAATGGTACAAATTTGTTTCTTTGTCTTAAGGTACAATTCTGTTCCATAAAAAGGTACTTCCCCAGTGACAAGGGTTTTTACCTTTTTTGGTACAACATTGTGCCATTTTTTCTAAGAGTGTAGAGTACATCATTTACTGCTTTATGTAAGCTGAAAGTTTTTTTTGCTGAAACTCTGATTGGTGGAATTTTCTGTACACTTTATAGTAATGTTTTCTGCCCCCAAAAATTGTCACTAAACAAAAAGTTGATGTTATGCAAAAAAGATGCGTAAGACAAAAGCACAACGGATTAAAATACCAGAGTCTTTAAAGGTTTTGGTTATTGATAATCAATTTTCTCACAAAGAAAATGATTGGGCCTGACTGCAAGTCAAAAAGTGGCTCTGCTAACAATATATGAAAAAATTATCACAATTTCACCTTATTTTAAAGTGTCCCTGTGATTACTCTAAAGAAGTACAAACTACCTGAGTACCGATTAGCTTAATGAAGCATAATTTACTGTTCTTTCAATATGTTCGATTTGGTTTAAAACTGACCCTGTACAATAAAATATTACCAGCAATAGATATAGTTAATTAAGATTTTTACATACAAAAACTGCACAATTTTGACAGTCTATCTGCAAACCAAAACGTTGATCTTCTCATTCATATCTTTCCTGCCTGTGCATCTTCTGTTTTGTTTACCTTCAGCAGTGCCTCTTATCTAGGTGTAAAAGGGTGTTTTAACCCCTTCTATTGTTTAATATGCTTATAAAACCCAATATTATGAGGTCTGGGCCTATGTGATAACTGAAAGAGCTTTATGAATGAAAGCAAAACATAAATGTCAACAGCCTCATCCTAATGCAACAACCTCGAATAATGCAAATTTGCAGCTGGCTGAACCTGCATCAGTCGACCAAGATTTTCAGAATTTCAGTCTCCATTTAATAACCCACAAACCGGGTTGTTCACTAGCAGCGTGCCCTTGCCCAGGAATGCAACGTTTTTGTACCCATCACATGGAGGCTGCGATAGTAACAATATCAGCCAGCTCGAGGCCCGTTCTTCTAGCACTACCATTCGAGCTGTCGTCTATATGATATTAAACGGGCTGTAGTCTGCAACAGATCAACCCTCGCTACTATACGCCCTAAATGATTCAGCACTCCTCCGTCAATCACGGTTACCTCTTGAGCTTGGGTCCTGCTGGTACGGCGGAGCGGTGGGCGTGACGTTCCCCGAGTTCGGTGCCGACAACAGCGGGGAGCGTTCATCCATACCATCGGAGGCCATTATATCAGGGGATCGGCACAGAAAAACAACAGAAACCGCAGCAGCAGCGACGAATGGTGGTGGGCTCCGTCCGCTGCTCCGTCTGGAGGGGGCAGAGAGAGAGAGAGAGAGTGATTGTGAGCGCCGGGCAGAGGGAACGGAGAGGCGGAGTTAAAGACGTCAGCGGGAGGATGAGAAATCACTGCCGGACGGACGGGATCTCCTTCCCTGCTCCCTCTCCTCCTCCTGTGTCCACAGCAGGATAGTCTTTCTCGAGTGTGTTCATTTGACCTTGCGAGATGTAGCTAGGTTGTTTGCTCATCAAGGAGGAAATGTGTATTTTCTGTGCTAAAGAACACCCAGTTCCAGGAGAAACATTAATGATGCAATGTTTTCATTTTCAGTAAGAAGTTTTTTTTAACATACAATAATAATTCGACTTTCTTTCTTTCTTTCTTTCTTTCTTTCTTTCTTTCTTTCTTTCTTTCTTTCTTTCTTTCTTTCTTTTCCCCTGAAATTTGCTTATTGTTAATTCATTGAAAATGTATTATTTTACAATGTGTTTTGCACAATTAGAAAATTGTAAATATTAAAAAAATAATCAAAAAATAAAATAAAAACAAAACACACACAAACACACACACACACACACACACACACACACACACACACACACGCACACACACGCACACACGCACACACACACACATATATATATATATATACATACACAGTTGAAGTCTTTTTTAAATATTTCCCAAATTAAGTTTAACAGAGCAAGGAAATTTTCACGGTATGTCTGATAATATTTTTCCTTCTGGAGAAAGTCTTATTTGTTTTATTTTGGCTAGAATAAAAGCAGTTTTTAATTTTTTAAAAAACATTTTTAAGGTCAAAATTTTTTTAAGGCCTAATTACCCTAACCTGCCGATTTAACCTAATTAACCTAGTTAAGCCTTTAAATGTCACTTTAAGCTGAATACTAGTATCTTGAACAATAACTAGTAAAATATTATGTGCTGTCATCATGGCCAAGATAAAATAAATCAGTTATTAGAAATGAGTTATCAAAACTATTATGTTTAAAAATGTGTTGAACAAATCTTCTCTCCGCTAAACGGAAATTATAGATATACCAATGCAAATATGTGAATGATAACAACTTAAACTTGCTATTTCTGAACTATTTAGTTTCTAAATTACAGTTTTTAGCATTACAAAACTATTAAAGCTGTAGGTTCAGTTGGGATGAGGACAAGGACAATGACAGGGTTCTAAATGTGTTTTTAATAAAGAACAAAAATCTGAGAATCAAATGTATGACATATTCCTTTACTGACCAACTCAGAAATCAACCATCAGTCCATTTTAGAAATGTTTGGGATGAAATACTTTTTTATTCACTGTATTTATGTTTTTATTTCAGGGACAGATAATGTACGTTTCTGGTAGAACGTACCATAAAAATATGACTAAAATACAGTGGGCACATTCCATACACACAGATAAACACATATGTTAGAGCTAGAATGTTTTATACCATTAAAAGTCTCTTTCTTAAGAATCATGTGTAAGTATATTTACATACACACCCCTCTCAGGAAATGTTCTCTTACATTTTTAAATACTTAATTCTGTGTGCGCAATTTTTTTCTTGTGGAATACAATTGATCCTCATAATGTGCATGTTTACTCAGCTTGATGAAAATAAATTCTTTCAGTTAGTATTATACTAATTATACAATATTTATAATACTGTAATAACATAGTAGCTACAGTGGTGGCCAAAATTATTTGATCATATTTTTACCAGATAAAAACTTATTTCTATCTATATTTGCAAGCAGAAAATATCAGTTTACATAGTCAAATGTATTTTTGCTATTAAGAAATTCAGTATTTTCAACGTATGTTATTAAAAAGCAGAGTCAGTACAGTGGATTTTATTCTCAATTTAAAGTGAACTTTTCTTAGTTCACTTGTAATAAACATCTTTATTATTCTTCTACAACGCATTGATTTTCACAGTTATTCCTGCAATCATACTAAGGTGAAGAATGTTCTAATTAATATTTATTACGTAACTCGACGTTTGTCAAATATTCACTGCTGATTTGCTACAAGGGACGTTTTGTGGGCGGGACGTATTACGTGATTGGATGCCAATCAACATTAAAATCTTCATATTAATGAGCTGATATCTTCGCCGTAGTGTTTTTTGTCCAGGCATGGAAACGAAACGACGTACACACTGCGCATGTCGCTAACAACAAACGGCTACTGCATGAGCGCTCATCGAAACTATTAAATTCAGGTAAGAACATAATTACACAAGCAAGGTCAATTTTGATATTTGCTACTGTGTTTATCAAATGGTTCCGAGATGACTGTCCGGCTGCCACTTTGACCTGTTAGCTTTGTTTTTAGCCACCCAACCAGTAACGATGCTCAAACTCTTGTCACGGCCTACCAATGGCCTCCTGTTATTTTTACTCCGCATTTTCTTATAACTAAAAACTCAAAACATGACCTCCCTCAGGTCTATCAGCAGTAGTACAAAACGAAGGATGTCTATGTGATTATGGACAGGCAAACAGCCGTCGTGTGGGCAATTTCTCTCATGTTGGCACGTTTCCGTGTTTATATAAGATAACGTTATAGCGCTAAAGTGATGCTACATTCAACATTACGTAAGTTAAATATTTTTCTTTCAGTCTCAGCTGAGATAGCGACTTCTCAGTTTTTCATCGAATAATTCATTAAGTGCTCTTATCGATGTAATAGTAATAATGATTTTAAAATCTTTGTTAAATATTTTACCCTGCTCGATCACTTGTTGAAGGTTCGTTTTAAATATATTCAGTTCTGATTTCATTTTTAATGCGAGTCCCTTTTAAACATTGTATTCTGTTTTATACTTGAAATATTATTTGTTTTTTTCTTATGTATTAGCCTGTTATTAATCATAATGCAAAGCAGGGGATAAGCAGAAGGAAAGGTTAAAGTCTTCAGTTTATAATATATATATATATATATATATATATATATATATATATATATATATATATATATATATATATATATATATATATAAATCCTATTAACTCAATGGAATCAATGGAATTTATTTACATTTATAAATAAATTTTTATCTATTAATTTATAACTTATTTATAGCACATTAATGTACACATAGACATCACCTACAGTATATACTACATAACTACAGGTTAGATTTGTTTATATATAATAACTTTTAAGTGTTAAAAATCTATTAGTTATTTGTTAAAGTTATTAGTAACTAATAAAGTATGATAACTAATAATGCAATAATGTGCACCTTTTGTAAAAGCGGCTTTGAAACAATAATTATCGTGAAAAGCACTACATGTGTCATTATAACAAAACATCATGACGATCATTGCTCTGACAATTGTAATAATTAAAACAAAATAAATTTGTTACTTAAATTTTTTTTTTTAATTTTAAAGAAATTTACTTTAAAAATTTCAAATTATAAAGGTTTATCATTAGTTTGTTGTACATGTTTTATCAACAAAATGCAGCCTAAAATGTGGAGAGTATAGGGAAAAGCCTAAATGAATACTATACAGTGCTCAGCATATACAAGTACACCCCTCTTTCAAATTCATATTTTAATAGGAAGCTATACAATATTATATTTGTGCATATACACTAGATTAGTCAGTACTGAAGCCAAATCTAGTGCTTATCTAACAAAATAACTCACGATAACGGTCCAAAAACTAGTACACCCAAATTTATATGTTATAGTATATAAGTTTAAAGAAGAGAATATATATATATAAGTTTATATATAAGTTTATATATAAGTGTAAAAAAAGAGAAAAAAAATCAAGAGAAGCAAAAGAATTGAAAAATAAATTTTTTCAAATTTTGAAGGTTGTAATATTTTGCTTGATTTTAATTGTATTATCTTTCAATTTCTTTATATGTTTGGTGACTAAAATATTATTTTAATAAATATATCTGTTTAATAAATCTATTTTGTTTAAATGCACCAAAATACATTCCCTATATTCACTGAGAAATGAGAAATATATTTATTTATGTTTTAACACAGAAAGAAAACATTAACATATATTGATGCTCCATGCATACTGAGTTGAACGTTAATGGTTATATCTCATAAAAATTATTGTAAATGTTTATAAAAAACTGTAAACAAACATTTAAAATGCATGAATCTCTTAATGGTAAAACACAACACAATACTCTTCTCTAATGAAGGTTCTGTCTTTTTTTACATTGAAAACACTCTGGTCTGTCTGATTCTCTTTTAAAAAATTCTATCTCATTCTTTTCTTTTATAAATTCTATTCTGGTTTAGTGTTAATGATTCTGTACAGTTTGATTTGTGATTTAATATTATCTTCTATGTGGTTTACAGTTAGAGATCCTGTTTCATTTATTCTCAGTATATTATTATTTTTGTTATTACTTATTGAAACTTTTATTTCTGTTCAGTTCTGTATAATGCAGCGTTTGGTTTTCTAAAAGATCCTCTTGTATTTGATTTTCAAACATTCTATTCCATGTGATTCCCCATTCAAGACTGTTTTGTTTGTTTATAAAGATTGTACACCATTCATGAATTTGTTGAATTGTGTTCTCTGTTACAAATGATATCTCTATTCTTCAAAATCTGTCTATTAAAGATTCTAATTCTAACTTGATTATACTAGACATGGGCATTTTGTTTTTCCTAGAGATGTTCAGTTTTTGCTTGCAACATTTGCTCTGTGTGTATAATTTGGGTTTTTCATCCATATTCAAACTTTGCTGTGATCACCAGGTGTAAACAATGGGGAAGGCTCTTTCCCATGTGGCTAAGCATACCTGTCATGATGAGTGTCAGGACAGCCTGACCTCGTCCCCGGGTTACAGTGCCATGCAGACTGATGACAGCAAGAGTGGCGGAGACGTGTCTCAGTTCCCCTATGTGGAGTTCACTGGCCGGGACAGCGTCACCTGCCCCACATGCCAGGGCACTGGAAGGATCCCGCGAGGTGCATTTTTAAACTCACTTTCACCTAGACAGCACCTGTTGATTGAAATGCTTTTAAAGTAACCCAATCTGAAATGTAATCTATCACTAGATATTTACACCATGTGACAGACTCTGACATGTTTATGCAGGCCAAGAAAATCAGCTCGTGGCCCTGATCCCGTACAGTGACCAGAGGCTGAGACCAAGGAGAACGTAAGATCATTGTATCCTGATGCATTTAGTTACTTACTGTTAGGGCTGCACGATATTGGAAAAAGCAGACATTTCAATATTTTGTTTTGCCGCAATATATATTGCGATATGAGTAAAATTTCACCAGATGATTTGAATAGCTCTATTTGGAAAGATTTCATTAATTTAGATCGACTGGGATGATCAAATTATAATAAATTACAAGCAAAATAAATAAATGCTTAATTTTTTTCTGGGGAGTCTAGCAGTATTTAACTACAGAAATTGAACAACCAAATGTATTCGAGTTGGAGTTAAATATTGAATAAATATCTTTATCTTTTCAATCTAATCCTGCGAGGTGACTATTGCAGATACAGACTTTTCGATATCGATGCTCAAACGATATATTGCAGCCTTATTTACTACTATAGGCTCCATTTACATCTGGTATTGGATGCATTTTTGATTAAATAGTCAAGTCACCTTTAATTTCTATAACGCTTTATACAATTTAGACTGTGTCAAAGCCACTTTACAAAGATGAATGGAAAAAATTGCATCTCTACAACAAAGTGATGTCATGCCGCATGCTTTGCTGTTTCTGTGTGAAGTCAAGAAAGAGGTCTAACTCTGTGCCACCGCATAACTATAGATGTGTTAAAAAATAATGAGAATAGAAATATACATGGGGAACGCGGTGGCGCAGTAGGTAGTGCTGTCGCCTCACAGGAAGAAGGTCACTGGTTCGAGCCTCGGCTGGGTCAGTTGGTGTTTCTGTGTGGAGTTTGCATGTTCTCCCCACTCAAACCCCCACTCCCCACAACCATACCAAAAAGTGAATTTAGACAACTTTAAAGGTTATTTTCTCACTATTCTGATATTTTTTGGAACCCTCAGATTTCAGATTTTCATTTTATTATCTAATCCTAACATACCAAACATCAGTCAAAAGTGTATTTAGCATACATTCAGACAACATAGGCTCGTTCTGAAAACGTAGCCCTATATACATTTCGGGAGATCGCGAATTATGTTGCCAGAAGTACGTATAGCTGCATTTCGTCTTTAAAAGGATCGCTATGAGGTGGTATGACGCTGTTCCTTTTCGTGCTTTTCAAGCTAACTGCTTACCTCCATATGGATGGCTTTTTGCTTTTACCAGTTTGTCCAGTAGCTCGCCATGTACTTCTGTACCATGTACTAGACCCAGAGAGAAGTTGATCACAACAACGGAGTTTGAGTCCAGCGAAGAACAGTTCCTGAATGCAGATAAGACAAAAACAGAAGCCAAAAATAAAATAAACAAGTAAATAACAAAGTGAAAATGTGGTAAAATCTGAAAACTTGGTAAAAATCGAGGGCTTTTCTTTTTCTGGATTGCTTTTTAAAACTGTCGGTTGGGTTTAGGGAATGGGTAGGCACTGGTCATTCGGTGCTTTTGAAAACACTATTGGTTGGGTTTAGGAAAGGAGGAGGGTGGGTCAATCGATCGTCAGTCAGTCATTCAGTCAGTTGACAGCGGCCTTTGGTGGATATACGTAAGAACAGCAGGTGCAAATGGCACTTATAAGAGAAATTTGCGATCTCAAAAAGCGTACACAGTGGTCTCTGGTAGATTCGTGAAAACAAAAACTGCAAAACAACATAGCTCCTGGGACGTATTTGGCGCTCTCCAGAAATGTATATAGGAGATGTTTTCAGAATGAGCCTGGATGATATATACATCTCAATTTCCACAAATATGCTTATTATGCTAATTATTATATTATATTAATATTAAATTAGCTAATATGCTAATAATGCTTATTACTGGTTTTGTAGTCCATGGTCATATATGTTAATACCAATCATAAATGGTAATGTGTCTTGGCTGACCGGTGATTAGATCACAAAAAACAGTAATGGCATGAAGGAGGTCTCATTTCTGTTCTGGAATTTTGTTGGTTTAGGATTCTGATTGAGCTCTAACTAAATCAGTGTTATGTACATGTCTCACAGCAAACTATATGTGATGGCTTCAGTCATTTTGTGCCTGCTGCTCTGCACTCTGGCTGTGTTCTTCCTTTTCCCTCGTTCCATTGATGTCAACTATGTGGGAGTGAAGTCTGTCTACGTGTCCTACGACCAGAGCAAACGCATCGTGTATCTCAATGTGACTGTAAGTTCCAACAGAGCACTTTTCACTGTACACAGGTTTTAAAAAAGTGTTTGGTGTATTACCTGAGGTTCAGTTCACCCAAAAATGACAATTGTCCTAATTTACTGACCCTCAACTTGGTCTTTTTTTCTTCTTCTGAAGAACAGTACGATGAACTAAAAAATGTTTTGAAGAAAGTGTAACCAAAAGGTCCCCACTGACTACCATAGTATTTTCCCCCAAATATGGAAGCCAAATGGTATCATAAACAATTGGGTTACCAACAGTCTTCTTTCATGTTCTGTAGAAAAAAAGTAACTCTTAAATATTTCAAACAACCTGAGGGTGAGTAAGTTTTTCATTTTGGGGTGTACTATCCTTTTAAGAAGCTCTAGTTTTCAGCAGTGGTCAATATATGAAACCTGACTTCAAGCACATATAACATACAAGAAACTAAATATGACTCCAGACCTCAATTTGGCTCATGAATAAGTTAAAACTAATAAATAAATAAATAAATTGCACTAAACTGATATTGGACATCATTTCACCACATTGCTGAAAGCAATGTTTAGATGAATATTTTAATATGTGCCTCTCTCTCTCTCTCTCTCTCTCTCTCAATAACAAAATAAATACACAAGACTAAATCATTTAATTTGTACTTAATTTTCAATAATTAAGCCTGTTTATCCAGTTTAATGGTCTTTCTTTTATCTTTTTTAAGAACTCTCTGAATATTACTAACAATAACTACTACTCAGTGGATGTGGCCAACATCACAGCTCGGGTACAGTTTTCCCAGACCGTGATTGGAAAAACCCGGATCAGCAATATTACCACTATTGGCCCCCTGGATATGAAGCAGGTACAACTTTACTGTAACTAGTCATTAAACATGGTCAATTTAGAAGCATATGTTAACTTTGATTCTTATTTAGTCATTCTTGTTTTTGTTTGTTTGCTTTTTACAGATTGATTACATGGTGCCCACCACTATAGCAGATGAAATGAGCTATATGTAGTAAGTATACACAAATGTTTAATATAGTATGCTTAATATGTATATATTTCTTAAAAGACTGTTCAAATTTGTTTTACAGTGACTACTGTACACTGCAGAGCATCAAGGTGCATAACATTGTGGTTATGATGCAGTAAGTATTGTGGAGAATATATGTTGTGCTTTAAGTGTTTGGACAATAAGAAGGCGATTGAATTTTAATGATAACTTACAGAGACCTATGGGGAATTATGAAATTGCTAATGAAGGGTACATACTTTTGCTGAATCATCAGCATGCGCTATTTAAATTATTATTTTTTCAAGTAAACATGTTTCTACTGAAAAAAAATCTACACAAATCACAGATGTATTTGAATATATTGTTAATGGTGATAAATTCTAAATACATGTAAGCACTTTATTTTTACAAACATAAATTAAGGGTGAATTTATAGACAAAGTGTAGTTAAAGGCACAGTATGTTGTTATTTTTTTCAGTCTCAACAACAAACAAATGCATAGTTTGGTGACTTTTTCTTTATTACATCCTATGGGACCCCTGAAATCATGTTCACGGATGAGCTAAACTATTCAAAATGTATTATAATGGTAGTATGATGCAGAGTAAGGCTGTAGTATGATGCAGTTGTCTTTACTTCTTTTCTGTCCTTGGCCAAAAACTTGCTCTCACATTGTTAGTGCTGTGTAAGCATTATCAAAATCAATTTTAAAATCGTGTTCTATAATATGCTGTAATAAATTTGAACATCATGGCTTTTCTTATTATTTACCATGTATATTTAGATATTACATGAAACATTATGTCATAAAAGTTCTGGAAAAGTCTTGGAAAAGACATGAAATTTTAGTAGTAAAAATGTGTATGAACCCTGGACTAGTTAAAATTGCTTATTTCTCTGGATTTGAACATTCTTTGAAACATTTGAGATAATGCAAGTTTGTAAGTTAGCAAAATACATAGACGTTCCTGTGTGTTTTGGATATTTGTGTATTTTATTTTACCTGAGAGTGAGGAAATGGTGAGTTAGTTTTAATTTTGGGGTGTACTATCCATTTAAGAAGCTCTAGTTGTCAGCGGTGGTCAATATATGAAACTTGACCTCAAGCACATATAACATACAAGAAACTAACGTGACTCCAGACATCAGTTTGACTCATGAATAAATTCAAATGAAAAAATTATGAAAAAAAAAACAAAACGTCTTGTCCCTTTTTCCTTCTTGTTTTTTTTTCTTTGTAAATAAGTGGCCAAAATTCATGAAACGTTCTCAGTATTCAGGTGAAACTGTCATGTAAACATCCCCATTTGAATCTGAGAAGTTTTACTATTAAATATTGAACTGTATAATCAAAAAAAACTGAACTTGATCAGTGAGTGGCTACATCTTTTTTCAATAAGAAAAAAAAACTGGTGCTCATGCATGTTAAGCATGTTTGATTCAGCACAATGGTTGCACTTAAATGTGCTTGGTTAATTATGGTAACTGTTTGTGTCTTTCCAGGATTACCGTCACCACAGTGTATTTTGGGCATGCTGAGCAGGTGTCCCAGGAGATGTACCAGTACGTGGACTGTGGAGGAAACACTACAGCTCTGCATGAGTACAGTCTGAACACTCCATTAACAGGCTAAAGCTTACCCTAACAGTGTACACATCACCCTGTCCTAAACCTCTCCACCCCATGACTCATAGAACTAGTCAAGGGTTTACTGCACGTCTGCTAGTTAACCACCAGATGTCAGGGTGTTTGCAGTTCACAAAAATGATGCACTTTATTTTCAGTGTTCTCCGAGCAATATAAACATTACAAGGGTGGAGTAGTTCTCATTCCAGTTCACGTTGCCAAACGGACCAGCTAACAGAGTTCCCTTATTTTCAAACACTGCCCATTTAAAACCCCTTTAAAGGGACAGTTCCCTAAAAAATGAACATTTCTCAAATGGTTACAAACTTTTATAAAATCCATAGAAGTCAATGGCAGTTTTTTTCTACCAGCATTAGTCAGTATACTGAATACCAACTCAACAGATTTGGAACAAATGGAAATGATGTGAAAATGATGACAGAATTTTCAAATTTGGGTGAACTATCTCTTTAAGCGACTAGATAATGATGTATTCAAGTATTTGATGACTGCTGTTTGTCAGCTGCACTTATTTCTTTTTTCTTTTAATATTCATTAGCGTTTAGTGACACAATCAATCTCAACCCTAATGAATTATTTAAATGGAAATTTAAAAGGAATGATTTACCTCAGTTCCTGTTAATGTCTAGTTGTTCTGTTTTCCCACATTTTCTTTTTACCAAGGATCATGTGACTTCTGAGGGAATGTTAGTATATAAAGCACACCAGTCTGTAAAAAGTACGGCTGGGATGATAAATCGATGTTTTGAGATTTATGGATAGATTCTTAATTTTTTTAAATGCATTGCAGTTCTCTCTGGAATAAATTCAGAGCTTAGTTCTTAACAGCAGGTGGCGCTCTAGGCAAGGCATGGGCCTGTATAAGATTCTGACAGTATGATAATCTTGGATAAAAATATCACGGTTTCACAGTATTGTGATTACTGCTCTAAAATATGTTCTTTATAAATGTCTGGATAAAAAACAAAAACGTATTTCTCTTTTGAGCACAATATATTATATTTTGAGAGCCTCTTAAAATATTTTGGAACTGTAAATATGTCAGGCTAAATAATTCAAATGAATCATTGACTTCTGCTTCATTAGTTTCTTAAGTTTCTTTACCATGTAAAATGGTATCTCTGGATATCTTTTTTGCTGGAGATACTGTTGTCCTAAAAAACTTTTTAAAAATGTAAAAAACGGTAAAGGAGATTAAAACCTTGACTTTTCCAAACCGCGGTATACCTTGAAAATGGTTATCGTCCCATGCCTACTCTAGGCTAGTCCAATTTTTATGCCATTAACTTGCTAATTGTCACGTTATCGCGGATGTACGTCATTGTTTACATTACACAAGTGTCCATTTTAGGCTATATGCACAGCTAGTGTTTTTTCCCCTACCGATAAACATCAGGTGAACGGTTAGTGGGACTTTTTTCAATTTTATACATCATAAATATAATTATAATGTAATTAAAATATAATCAGTTAAATAGACTTAAGCATTTATTAAGTTGTTCAGGTGTCAAACGAGATGAAAAGCCGTTTACACGCACGCGCAATCAGGACCAGCAGGCTAGTGGAGAAACTCAATTGAAAATACTGGAGTAAAATAAATTGTCATATTTTAAAGACATGACCTGGAAAATTTTTATTTAATGTAGTGCTTCTTGTCCATTCTGAGACCCACTTTATATAGTATATCAATCAGGCAGTGAAGATCATTGAGTTTTACAGAAAACAGACCTTAAACGTGGCGATTTTGTAATGGAGCAACAGTTCACCAGAAGCTCTTTAACTGGGTTACTAAAAATTCAATGTCCTTCTGCATGTACCCTATTAGCAGTACATCTGAATGAGTTTAAATGGAATGCCCTAAACCCTTGAGCACTTGACAACTGCACTGTTGTGATCACATTCACATTGCTTTCTGGAATATATAGGTTCTGGAGTGGACATATTTGATCCTCTTTCAAAATCAAAGCATCGAGTATATGTCCGTGGAAACTTCCCTTGTTCTCTTGATAAAGTAGAACACACTTTAAAATGGCAGTTGGGTTTCCCCTGAGGGAACAAGGCAAGGGAAGTTTGTGAGTGTTTGTCTAAAAGTGGAGTGGAACGCAACCCTGTTAAGCATAAAGAGCTCCAATAGTATCTGGATGCAGGACTGCACACAGTGCTCAGCATATATGGGCACACCCCATATTGAAAATGAATATTTTTATACATTCTCAGTGAATAGGAAATATATATAATGGTGCATTTGAACAAAACAGATTTATTAAACAAATATATTTATTAAAATAATATTTCAGTCACAGAACATCTTTAGAAATGGAAGATAATCCAATTAAATTCATGCAAAATATTGCAAAAAAAAAAAAAATTCACCAAAATTGTATATATTTTTTGTTTCCTTGATTTTTGCTACTTTTGACATTTTATTAATATTTTCCCTAACATATAAATTTGGGTTACTAAATTTTGAACCATTATTGTAAGTTATTTTCTTAAATAACCTCCAGATTTGGCTTCAGTACTGACTAAACTAATGTATATGCACAAATATAATATTGTAAAGCATCCTATAGAAAATATTAGTTTAAATGAGAGATTTGTGGGGGGTGTACTCATATATGTTGAGCACTGTATATCAGACACATTGCACTCAGTGGAGCTAGCGACGTCACTGTGAGGGGTAGGTTTAGGGTACGGGCTTACCTTGCACCTGAATAGTGCTTTTGCTTTCTGTCATGTACTGTACTGTCAATGACACTTGCGCTACGGCTTTTATTTCACAGGATTAATGTAAACGCAGCTCATTATGAACACTGTTTTTAATTCACTTAAACATGCTCATTAAATCATTAACTTTATAAATGACTGTTTAATGTTCAAATGGTGTGTGAGGATTGGTAGTGTGGCTGTTTTTAAAGTAAACAGCGCCACCTAGTGGTAAAACTAAGCTCAGAATCGATTCAAGAGAGAATAGCAATGCATTTAGAAAATGTCTCCATTCGCAATGCATCGATTTATCGTCCCCAGCCCTAGTAATAGTGAAGCGCTTCACTTTATTTATTTTGTTGCTTATTTTTGAGTGTGAAGTGTCTCTTAGTTATAAGCTGTTAATCTCTCCCTGTGAAATTGCCTTAAATTAAAAATGGATAAAACACTAATTGTGTAAAACAACAATCACTGGGATCTGAGAAGATAATAAATGATCATTCCCTGACGTTTAGAATATAAGGGCATTTCATATAGAACTGTTTACGTTTGCTTATTAAAACTAGGTGTGATGTGTTTGAACTTAATAACCCTTTTAAGATAGACTTGACGTTTTTAAATATTTTATTCATGTTTGTAAAAAGCTTCGATGATAAGTTGCTTAAAGATGACTTGTTGCTGAACAGAAGTGGCTGCTAACATGACTTGGCATTTATGCATTTCATAACAACCGTTCGCTTGACGTACACTTGTTTGTAGCACTTGTTGTGACATTTGAGTGGATTGGACTGCTTTAAAGATGCACTGAAGTAACACGACCCTACTGGTTTCCATTAAATAAACCTGTTTTGTGTCATTGGCTTTATTTAATATTTTTGTGAGTAAAATAATATGTGTAGCAAAATGTAGTTAAATATTGCTGCTGTAAAAAAGGAAATTTCAAAGTTCTACAAACACCAATAGGATGGTTTCCAATTTACATGTTGCATGAATAAATGTGCAAACACAATCAGTTAAATTGACCACTTATATCTCAGCAGGCACACAACATCATGAGGTTATTATTAGGTTAGATTTAGGTCTTGACGTCAGGTGACCAGAATTCAATGTCTAGCCAGCGTCTAAGGACAATGCTATTTTGACGTCCATTAAAAACGTCAAATTAGTTTGATGTTTGGTTGATTATAGGTTGTGTTAGAAAATGACCAAAATTCAATGTCTGATAGATGTCCATAGTGGTAACGTCCACACAATGTCAGGTGTACATGATTAGACGTTGATATTTGGTTGATTTTAAGTTGGATATTGGACATTGACGTTAGCCTGACATTGGGTTTTGACTTCATTTCAAACAAAATCCAATGTCCACACGACGTTAAGTTACGTTGGGCTACAATGTCAATATGATGTCATGTTGACATCCTGTGCCTGCAGGATGATTCTAACTGATCAAACTTAAGATTTTGTATATCGGGTCATCCAACACAATTTCCACGGCAATTCGTAACTTTTTTATTTCGTGGCTAATTCGTACGAAATCATACGATCTAATTCGTACAATTTGCTCATCCCCCAATGACGGTTAGGTTTAGGGTGGGGTTAGGTGCCACACCTCCTTTTTTAAAATCGTACTGAACTCATACAATTCGTAACGAATTAGCCACTAAACGACCAAACGTGAAATACGAATGTTTTCTTGTGAGATCAGGCTGGGTCATTATATTCTGATAAAATGGCCAAACACATTTTACTGAGGAGATCACATTTACCGCTTTAACTTTTAGTACTTTAACATAAATTATTCTACCAAAATGGGAAAACGTTGACTCTGCTAAAGCACTGTAGGTGTTGTTACTCATCCTACTTATGCTAAACTACATTGTTAAAACGTTAAAGTTTGTTGATGCTAACAAGTGCTAGCATGTTAAAACACAATTGCAACAGTTATATAATGTTAATACGAGGTGATTAAAACATTCAAATGCATGCTAGCACTGTATAGCTATGTAAGAAACCAGCTAATCTGACGAAGATAACGTAACTATTTTACGTTTTGTCAGTTAAGTGGCTCATTCGTCACTGAAAAAAAATGATTTCAAGGACGATTCCTTGGAATTTGCAAAACTTTTTTTTAAGTTAAGTGGTTGTAAACAATTTATTTGGGCTGAATTTAAACAAATTAAGTTGAACATTACTACATCTATTTTGTTTAAATTTCAACCCATATAAATTGATTTCAACAGTTTTGCAGACATAATATTTTCAGTGTACGAATTTTTATAGTTCTGTCTTACGAAAATGTACGATTTTAAAAAGGAGACGGGGCACCCAACCCCACCTATAAACCCACGTCATTAGGGAATAAGCAAATAGTACTAAGTTGTACAATGAGATTGTATGAAATCAACGAATTAGCCACTAAATCAAAAAGTTACAAATTGCCATGTGATTGTGTTGCAGCAGCATGATAACAATGTCATTTCATGTTAACAAAATAAAAAAACCACTAGCAACATTATACAAATCATGCTACCAATTTGTTTGCTTATCTTAGAATGTATACTACTAGCATAGTGTTAAACCTTATTAATTTCTACTTAATATATGAGCCAGAATGCAAATATATATTGAAAACACTGATATTAACTGTTAGCTATATGCTAAACATGCCAGAAATATACAAAATCTTAATTTGTTCTTAATTTATCTAATTCACAATATGTTTAAAGCTCTTTTAAACATTAAGACAAAGATTTATCAAGCTAAATCAATCTCAAATTTTGTTCTTTTTCAGATCAAGTTATTTTTAAGTTACAGCTGAAACGGAAACATCAAATGCTGTTGAGAAACAGGAAATGCAACAAAAGGGTGGCAACACATGTGTGATGCTGAACCTTGATTATCTTGCTAAATCACTTATATTAAAAAAAATCTAAAAGTCAGCTTTTATACATAGAATACTCTACGGTTTTAATAACTTCATGCGTTCATACTAAAATATGAACACTTAACATTTTATTTTGAAGGTCCTTTATGATGCACATTTTGTTTTATTGTTTCATTGCAACTACATGCCAATTGCATCTCATTTAAGGATTGATTGTCTGCTTAATACAATGCTAATAGGTTGATACTGCTCCTTCAACAGACAATTAATTCAATTATAAGAAGCTTTGCAACTATGGCAACTTACACTAACCCTAACTCCAACTCAAGGCAAGGCAAGTTTATTTATATAGCACATTTCAAACACAGTGGCAATTCAATCTTCTTTCCATAAACAGGAATAAAAAAAGCAAGTATAAGAAAATAAAAACAAATGATAAAAATAATTAAAAACAGATAAAAACAGTTATAAAAGAATGAAAAAAGAAAGACAATAGTGCAGAAAGCCGATTCACCCCGCTTTGACTGAACCCTTGGAATTTCTAGTTTATATGATCCTAAAGATCTGAGTGATCTATTAGGTTTGTATTCAGTGAGCATATCTGTAATGTATTGAGCTCCTAGGCCATTTAGTGATTCATAGACAAGTAGTAAATTTTAAAATCTATTCTGAATGTAACTGGGAGCCAGTGTAAAGACCTGAGGACAGGTGTGATGTGCTCTGATTTTCTGGTTAGAATGGCCGCAGCGTTCTGGAAGAGCTGCACCGTTTTTTTGAGGAGGCCAGTGAGGAGTTCATTACAGTAATCCACCCTGCTGCTGATAAAAGCATGAACGCGTTTCTCTAAGTCTTCACTGGAAACAAAGCATCTACTTCTTGCAATGTTTTTGAGATGATAGTAGGCTGATTTAGTTACTGCTTTGACATGACTATTGAAACACATATCTGACTCCAGAGTCACACTAAAAACTTAGTAAACCTAACAGTCTACCTAAAATCTATTGAGAATTAGTTGGCATGCATGTTGCTATGTAACTTAAATTCGACATTTAAATGTGTTAAAGGGACCATCAAAATAAAGTGATAACAAAATGGGTTATGCATTATATTACACTTCGTTAAAGTATTTGATTGGATGTTAAGAAAGACTGGTCTTGCTCAATGGAAAGATGGTTCTACTCAGCAATTACAGTTAGAGCATCATAAAAAGTGCGCCAACAACAGCATAATTAGCAGACTTTCATTTCCGATGCCTTGCCATGACAATAATAAAGCAATCATGTTCAACTAGGCATTGTATCAAGCATCTAATTAGTGTTATTTCATAACCCCAAGGCAACCAGTATTTAGAGCTTACGCAATGAGAGTTCAAACAGGAAGGCTGGTTTTATTAGCTAGCAACAGAGCGGTGTATCCAGGGCAGGGACAAATTACACAATAACTTTCATGCAGAACTGCCAATAGCAGGCGAAACTTCTGTTCAGTTACTGGCTATAATTATGTGGCCCTCAATCTTCTCTTTAAATAGAAGGTTTTAATAAAACTATAAAAGAAAGTTGCCGAAAGGCTTTGAAAAACTTTTACAGAGATGCATCTACATTTGTTAGACACTAATATGTAAATCTGTGCCAAGAACAGGTTTCACTTCATTGACGTGAGCTGTTCATCGAAGCCTACAGTCATCCCCACATATCTGTGTAGCCATCAGTCCCTTTAGAATTTTGCTTGACATGATTTGCATCTTAACAATTTTCTGTAGAATCTACAGTAATTTACTGGCAGCAGTTTGCCAACTTACTGTATATCAGTTACAGCAGAAATACTGTATTTTATATTGAAAAAATTGAATTGAATATTTATATTTTCGTTATCTTGCTGTACATGTGTTTACAGAGTTATGTATATCTTTAGTGTAAAATATAGTAATTTACACAATGTGACATTAAAAAACAGCAGCATACCGCAGTAAAATGCAGTTCATATTACAGTTAAATACTGTATAATTTACAAAAATTGTTACACTTTATTTTGAAGTTCCCTCTATAGATAGTCTATTACTCTGCAAGTTTATATCTGCTTACGCTCATCTGGCTAGTATATGTAAAATGTCTTATAGATTTGTAGATAATGTCTTATAGATAATGTTCCCTCTATAGATAGTCTATTACTCTGCAAGTTTATATCTGCTTACGCTCATCTGGCTAGTATATGTAAAATGTCTTATGATTTGTAGATAAGGTCTTATAGATAATGTCTTATAGTTTTTAGATAGCCATACTAACATCTACAATTCAAACATCTTTGTTTAGTAAAGTGTTATCAATTTGTTAACAGTTTAGGTTTTAGATGTTCAATAGTGTATTACTAGTAGACATCAGCAAGTTTTCAATACCTTTATACAACTAAGAGCTTTTTAAATTATCTGTATGTAACTGTTAAATCAGTTTATCATCAGATTTTCAATACACAATCAGATGCCTATAAGTAGCAACACTGCATCATTTCAAATGAACTTTAACCATCTGCACAGTTTAGTTACAACCCTGCTTGAACACACTTAGCTGTAGGTTTCAAACAAGCCTGATGGTCTCGATTAGTTTGATCAGGTGTGTTTAATTAGGGTTGGAACTAAACTGTGCAGAGCTGCGGCCCTCCAGGAGCTGGCTTTGACACCTGTGATGACATGCCTATTGTTAAGATATTGGCTGTTTATTAGGTCTAGTATTTATTCTACATCCCTGACCCTACCCAATACCTAAACCCAACTACAGACTTACACACTATTAATAAGCAGCAATTTAGGAGTTTGAGCTGAAAACATAGATAATGGTTTGATAAAAGCGAGAATAGTACCTTAAAATAAAATTTGACCAAAGTTATTTACTCCCAACCTTTTTCAAGAGTGTTCTACAAACCCATTGTTGCATTTAAGTTAACTGTCAATAGACTGTTATTTTTCTTCAAGGTAGATTCATTTGCTCATCTGGTGTCACATCAGATCCATCAGAATGAAGTGAAATATCAATACTATTGGACTGCAGACTCGCATATGCAAGCTGAGACATGCAGTCTCAGACATGCAATCTCAGACACAATGCACTCAATGTAGCTAGTGACATCACTGTGTGGGAGGGGGGTAGCATTATGGGCGGGGCTAGGTGTGCACATTGAAAGCATTGCATGCAGCTCAGCTTTCTTGAAAATCTAAAAAAATGCCTCTGAATGACTGTTATGAGCCAACATCACAGACAACATGGACAGCAAACTACTCATCAGTAAATGTTCAATAGACAGTCATCAGTAATTCAGTACTGACAGTGGTAAGGTATTTGATGAAAGAACAAGAAACAAACTTGTTTAACTTTACTTGTTGTCTGTGATGTTGGCTATTAACAGTCATTAACCAGCATTTCTTACACTGTAAAACCAAACAGTCAACTTTGTCAAATGAAATGAGTGCAGTTAACTCAAAATTTACCGAACGTTAATTCTACTCACTTGAAAAGAGTTTTGAACTTAGTGATAAAAATAATAAGTTAATTAAATTCTCATATAGATTAGGTTTTTTTTTAACTCAAATGGTTTACTGCAATCAGTTTCCTCAAACGATTTGAGTTGCCTTAACTTATTGGGTTTTACAGTACTCAGTTGGTTTGAGTTCTCTTCATTTATTGGGTTTTATCATGCTCAAATTGCTTCATTTACTCAAATGAAGTAAGTTCACAGTACTCATTAGGGTTAGTCTTTGAACTTAAATGTTTTGTTGCAATCGGTTTCCTCAAATGGTTTGAGTTACCTTAACTTTTGGGGTTTTACAGTGTAGATTTCCACTTCATTTTTATGGGCCTAATGTGACAACAGATGAGCAGAAGAATTTACCTTAAAGAACAATTATGCTGTGTTGTACTTAGTCAAGGAGTCACCTGAATATATCATAAATAGATTGAAAGCTCTTAGTTGTATAAAGGTATTTGTTGCATGTCTACTAATACACTATTGAATATCTAGAACCTATACTGGTGACACATCCAGGAATCACAGCACATTATGTTAGCTGACCAATCAGAGCCTCTTGAGGGTGGGCCTTCCAGAGGAACTAGGAAATATGACAGTCGTTTTCGTGTTAGCTGGGTAGCTGTACATAATCAAAGTAAGATATAAAAAAATAATGTGATTCTCTTCAAGTGAAGCATGAGCGTACATTGCTTTGCATTGTATAGACACAACCAAGCCTTAAAAATACACCATGGACCACCCCTTTAATTTAAGTTAAGATGGCTGTCTGGAATACCTGATTCTGATTGGTCCATCATGACATTCCATGGTATGTTATTGCCAGATAACAATGGTGATGTACGTTGACGCAATGCTGCCACAATCATAGTACTTTTTTCCTCTCAATTATGCCGTAACAACGAGAACTTTTCTAGTTAAAACCACATCTTTTTTTCATTATAACAAGATATCATCTCATTACAATGACATCTTTTTTCAGTGTAATGAGTCTGAAATAATGCTATTTCCAATAGATATGGTTGATGTTTAAGATGTTGGTATATGGTGTGAAAACTAATAATGATTTTGTGGAAATGACTTGGTGTTAATAAAATGTTGTGGTGATTTAAGCCAAGGAAAAAGTAATAGGATCCATTTGTTTTATATATGTCAGCACTGGCTGCCAAATAAGATAAAAATTTTGACTGCAACCTTTGGTGGAGTACCGAATCTTCTCCATTGTAAGATGGTACATAAGGTCCCTAATATATTGATTAAAAGTTGGAGGAAATTTGTCCATCCATTTAAGCAGAATAAGACGTCTTGCAATTATTTTGAAAAAGAAATCATATTTTTGGTATTATTGTCTAAACTGGGATCTGTGATTAAACCAAATATTCCTATAATAGGGCAAGGGTCAATTGTTACATGCAAAACATTTGAAAAAAAAAAAACTAAATAATAATTGCCAGAACTTTGTAATTTTAGAACATGACCAAAACATGTGTGTGTGTGATTAGCTATCTCTACGTCACATCTATTACATAAGGGATTTATAGTTGGTAAACATTTAGCTAATTTTGCTTTTGTCCAATGAAGGTGATGGACCACTTTAAACTGAATATTTGTATGTCGCAAACAAATTGAAGTTGAGTGAATCTAAAAGTGTTGCTTTTTAATGAGAAAATTATGTTGTTATAATAAAATAGCATCTAGTTAACGTAATCTAATCTAGTATCTAGTTAACGATCTAGTTAACTTTAACGAGGAAAGATTGCTTTTAAAAAAATCCCAGCTCCTTGAGGCATTTGATTGAATTTAAGTTAATTTCAGAATTGTAAAATTCTATAAGGACTGGCCAGAAAATGTTTTTTTTCTTTCATTATGCAAGGATTTGCATAGTTATCTGCTGAGTTCATTACGCATGCATGATCAAATTCTCAGCAGAGAAGCAATGTTTTGGTTTATTGCTCAGAGATACACAGATCCATCCAGAGCACAGATCCCTCAAATGATGGTTGATATTAACGGCAGATGATGAGACCATTAAATTTTATGGGTCACCAGAGTATTAAATACATAATTATCATGACGTTTTAAAAAGAATAGCCATTACCATACGAGTTATGAACTAGCTTGTGAATTTGAATGATCACTTACTGTAGACTTGTGTTTATGATTTTTTGCATAGTATCCATGCATTAAGGGGATTTAAATCTTTCAAAAATGAAAATACACATGATGCAAACGTGCGGTTACATGTGAGATAACACTGTTGGTTTACAACTTTTTCATTAAACCTTGCGTGTTACGATGTTAAAAATGAGAGCAACAGACTAAATAAAAAACATGTTGCCAAAGTACATGAAAACACTTTAACCATTTTAGAAACTGACTAAATCCAACATCAAGTTATGTTAGCAAAAACATGACATGCCAGAAGCCTGTAAACATTAAAACCACATATTAAAACCAGCCTGATCTCATGAGAAAGCATAACTATTTTACATATTGTCAGAAAAGAATTGTTGTGAGATTGAATTGGTTTAACCATAGGAAAATGGACATTTGTGTAAGCAACATTCACTCATTTCCCTTTATAGTCCCTTTATTCATCAGGGGTCGCCACAGCGGAATGAATCGCCAACTTTTCTAGCATGTTTTACATTGAGAATGCCCTTCCAGCCGCAACAGTCCTAGGAAACATCCATACACACTCATTCACACACATACACTGTGGCCAATGTAGTTTATTCAATTCACCTATAGTGCATGTCTTTGCACCCCAACATGCAACCTCCTCCACTTTGCTCTCGATTGAGCAAGAGGGGCACCTCAGCCAATGAGGGCAAAGGGGCAGTGCCCCCTGTGCACGGCCCTTGATCATAAGGTTTTAAGCTTTATGGACAATTCCTCTGAAAACAGTGTACTGGTGTCATATTCAGTTCAAATGAATCTTGAGTGACACGACTGATTCTGTTGTTCCAGTGAAATCTGACGCTGTTTCAAACTGTTGTCAAACTAAATGACATGATAGTGGACGTCTTCTTTAAATCAGGGTAAAAATATACAATTGTTATTATTTTTTTGCTTGAGAAAAAGTAAACTGGGCCCGTTCTTTTTGCATTTTTATGCTCTAAGATGACTTTTGTTGGCGGTGCAAGAATCTCTGATTGACTGCTACTGCATGTGTGACCAGGGGCTGGATTAACCAATGGGCCTTATGGGCACAAGCCCAGGGGCCCGTGCGCACTTAGGGCCCCTGCGAGGGGGAGAAAATGCCAATTTTGGAGTGTCTTTTTAGGCTAAGTACAAATAGCGCACCTAGTTGGAATAAGCTATATTCACGGTTTGCGCCCATCAATGCCTGATGGACAGAAACAACATGAGTAAAAAGTGAAGCGAATTACAGTGTGAGTGGCGTACCTCGTAAAACGCACAGCAACATCTTTTGACGCGATTGATCATCAACCTGGTTCGAATCCACTCCTGCTACTTTTTCTCTCCCCATTACATATCAGATTAGAAATATATTTATCTTTATTAGGAAGGAAACATTTTTTCAGAAATGAATGCAAATGTGATATAAAAACCACAAGTGCCTCTGGGTGGGCTATTTAATAATGTTTAGCCTATTTCATATGTGTAACAGCATCTAAATAGTGATTATTTTCTATAAAGTTATTTTCCACCTGTTATCACCCTTTTACATTTTTGTATCATCCAAGAAAGCCAAACACTCATGATCGATTAACCAGTGGAAAATCTCTCTAACTCTGCACGTTTCCTACTTCTGAATCTCCTAAAATGTCCGGGATTCGGGTTTAACTTTCACTTTTTCTAAAGTTGCCATTATTTATTTGCATTTTTGCATTACCTTTTAGCAGCTGACTGCGTGCGCACAGATGCGAGAGAAATTTTAAATGATTAATCATTTAATAAACGACTCAGAAAAACTTTACTAAACTCAGAGAGAACAAAATATACTGGCTGCAAAATATTTTGGCATCAGCTAATGGTGTACAAATAAATAATTTGCTTTATTTAAATAATCAACACTTTTTTTTGCAGCCTTGTCAGTGAGTGCACATGGCTCCTAAATAGAGAGAAATAGAGGATTTTTTTATTTCAACAGCCTTTTAAAAATAACTTTAACCTATTAAAAGAAAGGTGTATAACAGTGTCATAATAAATACAAATATAGTTAAAAATCACATTATTTTTTGTTTATCACATGTAGTTGACCATTTATGTGATGGGTAAAAGTTGTTCAATCCGGCTACCACCACAAGTATATTTCAAACCTGTGGGAAGCACTGCATACCCTTTATGAATCTCATACTAAGAGCAAACCATCCTGTTAAACTAGTCCGGTGAAAGCTATTTTAATATTCTTGCCTTTTCTACCTTCAAGCTATTGCCGATGACACCAAGAAGTTCAGCATTCGAGAACAGTTGAGGGGAAAAAAGTGGAGAGATGAGGATCAAGATGACATAAGCTGAACCCACTTGAACCTGCATGTCTGAACAACAGCAACTGGGACATGAACAAGTGCATTCAATACTGTGCCACTTTCCTTCTTTTTAAGTATTAATTCATTCACCAATAGCACTGTTAAACCAAATATCAAAAATTACAACACATCTCCCATTGGCTGGAATAATGATGGTCCCGCCCCAAACGCATGCCATTGGTTCAATATTGCTGTGTCAGGTTAATAGAAACTCAAACAATACTTCAGATTTCAACAACCAATTAAAATGTGTCTCTCCAAATGATGCCGTTACATCTGTCTCAGGTGTTTGGGATGAATTAACACAGTGATTTATTTTAGTAGGTGTCCATACTGACAGCTTTAAACTCGTATCCTTTATGCCTCACACACTAATATAGCATAAATCGTCTCTCCAGGGGGAAGCACAGGTCTCATTTCTCTGACACCAGTCCACACTGTTTGTAAGATGAGAGGCCTTTTCTAAACCCTGTGCCTGCAGACAGCTGTTGTTGCAACTCCCTCTCTCTGTCTTAATATCATATTTAAAATCTGAGAGAGGCTGAGCATTATGCGACATTAGCATGCTATGACAATGGTGAATGTGTTAACTGAATGTTCATCGATAAATTAACTTTTTTTTATCAATTACACACTTTCAATGTTTGTTCATCTTACATGTTACACAAATAAAGCTATGTTTAATCAAATCTGAGAAACTTTTGTGGCTTTGTTGAAGGTTTATTCACCAAAAACACTGACGATTCAGGCCCGTAGCCAGCCTGGTAAAAGTGGTGTTTTTTTTGTCAAAAGTGGACCTTTTTGCAGTTATACACCTCATTTTCTATTTAATCATGAGATTTATTTACTGCATTATAGTGACGTTTTAAGCACTGTTTTAGCTGAATTAGCTTGTCGGATGGTCAGCATAATCACACTTTTTGATATACAAAAAATATTTCCTGAAGATTTATAATAAAGAAATGTGAAATAATACTTATTTTTAAAATACAAATTTATTACATCATATATTATTAGAAAAAAGGAATCCGTTAAATTTTTTAATTAAAAACTGTAGTCTATATTGTCATTTATTAGGAAAATAACCAACTGGCCAGCACATTCAACTTCCTCAGAAAGAATTTGACCATTTGAAAAAAATTCATTAAAACATAATAATAATAATACTAATACTATACTACTACTACTAATAATAATAATAATAATAATAATAATAATAATATAGACCTTCACAATTTTCCTAGCCTCTCTTGTAAAAAAGAAGTAAATTTGAAAACTCATGGATAACAACAACAGTCAAAATAGTATTCAAATCAATTTAAATATGGGCCACCTTTGGTGCTTCACACCTTTTTATTGCTCATTTTTTGTTTCAAGAATAAGGTGCAAGATTTAGAATAAAAGATAACTGTAAAATGTTTTCTCTGTTTAAAAACAAGTACCGAAAGATGACTTCTCTTATGTCAGATTGTAAAATGAAAATATTTGTTAGCATTGGCTAAAACTGATTAGCTGAAGTCACACCGTAGCGACAGCCAATTCAGCTTGGTCTTAAAGCCTTTTTCGATGGTTTATTTTCACTATTTATGATGGCATAGTAGTCAAAATAGGACAAATGAGCTCATGTATGGGACAAATTCTGGACCCTTGTCAGTGAGGGTGGGTTTTCCTAACCTATAGGCTATGGGCCTGCGCTTCAAACCACAGACTAAGAGTTCAAATAATGAATCTGCCTTGTAAAGAGATACAAGCTTTTTTATAGAGAACAGCTCTTATTTTGGCTTTGAATTAAAGTTTTAAAAAAATAATTTATTAAGTTTAATTCGAAAAGTGATTTGTGTGAATTTGTCGTTTAGAAAAAGGACAAAAATAATTAGAATAAGAATATCTTTAAATATATAATTTTTGTTCTGAAATGTATTTTGTGCTACATAAAAATTCGAGGGCAAGTAAACAATACATAATTTCTCACAGAAGACATAGATTATAGAATATTATATTGTATGAATAATAGCACTATACTATAATAATAATTATAAAAATATATATAGTAATAACAAAAAAATGCAATAACTATAGTGTTTTTAGCATGCAATTCTGCCCAATATTGATGAATAGCATATAATAATTATTAATTCATTTTGCTTCGGCGTAGTCCCTTATTTATCAAGGGTCGCCACAGCGGAATGAACCGCCAACTTATCCAGTATATGTTTTATGCACTGGATGCTCTTCTAGTCGCAATTCAGTACTGGAAAACACCCATACATTCTCACATTCACCCACATACACTATGGCCAATTTAGTTTATTAAATTCACCTATAGCGCATGCCTTTGGTGTGTGGGTGAAACCGGAGCACCCAGAGGAAACCCACACAAACACGGGGAGAACATGCAAACTCCACAAAGAAATGCCAACTGGCCCAGCCGGGACGCGAACCAGTGACCTTCTTGCTGTGAGGTGACAGTACTAACCACTGAGCCACCGTGCCACCCTTTGTTAATAATTTATTTATTTATTATATTATTATTACATGTTTTTTGCCTTTATGACAGTTGCTGCACAGTTGTTTGGTGGGGGGTCAGGAATTCGGGATGCCTGAAGTTCTGCTCACAAGGCTCTCATTATTACATTTAAAGAATCTCTCTCATTGTCTGAATAAATTAAATATGAATCTCTTTAAACTGCTGACCATGTCCTTCATATTGAAATGGAATGCAACATATTCTATAATATGCTTAATTTTCTATAATAATTAAAGTCAAAATTGTAATTAAAAATAAAATTCGATTAACAGCCCAGTCCTACAGCTGATCTACGTCTTGCCCATCCCCACCCTACAGCGAAACCTCAAGAGTAACAATCAGCTAACATTTGTTTATCTTTATTTATCTTGTGCGGACCTAGCAGAAATGGCATGACATCACCACAGCAGAGAGCAATATTTGGTCTTGTTTATGCCTTGCAGAACTGATCACATATCAACAAAATAAAACCCATTCACTGTCATTCGGACAAGGTCAAAGCTCTTTCTTATCCTTTGTTCTCTCACTCAGATGTCAAGCACCACTGATTACTACTAAAGAGCTTGCAGACTGTAACTTTCACGATTCTACAATAACAGGGTTTGATGTGCACAGGTGTTTTGCGATAAATCTAGCTTTGGCTTCCAAATGCAAATGCAGAATAAACAACAATCTCAGCACACTAAGCAATGCTGTGCACAGACTCAGCAGATCTTCCATCAACAGACCAGGCTAATCCTCAGTGAGTGCTTGCTTGTGGTCAAAAGCAGCGAAGGAAACCGTAATCCAGGGTTTTGAAATACTAGGCCAGATAATAAAGCTCGAGTACATTAGCACACATAGTTTACACCCTCAACATAACCTGATCATGGTACGGTAATAAAGCCATTATGAATAATGAGAAGAAGTATAAGCGGATCATTACAGTAAAAATGTACATTTTTTCTGCTAATCGGGAAATGCAATATGGGTAGATTTACAAATAATCAAAATCTGGCTGACAGACGAGACTGTTTTGCAATCAGACATTTGGTCATTTTGGAATCATAAGCAACTGGCCAATAACCATTTACACTTGGCAAACTAAAAGAAGCATAAGATGATTATTTGTTTTTAAATATTTAGTAAAATTCAAGGACATAATGCAATAAATGGGTTAATAAAAACCAAATTGATTAACTGTGTGTTTGCTGTCTTATCATCTGGTTTAGAAATATGATAGCACTTTTGTTCACAGGGCCCTTGTTTCCAAATCAACCTTACAAAACTTGCTTTACTATTAAATATACAAAATGATTATATGTAAAATATGCTATCAAAAGTTCAGTAATGCAAAGGTTGACCTATCCGGTCAATTTATGGCATGCTCCCTTGGTTTTGAATTCTCCTTACAGCATAGAAATCAAATGTCCAATTATTCATGATTAGAGGAAACAAAAATAAAAAAGTCTTAGAATTAATCACTAATCCCATATCGACTGAGCACTATATGTGCATTAGTGCATGTCTACTATTACAGCAACTTATTTGCAGTTTTCCCTTTCAGTTTTCACACGAGAATTTAAACAAAGTGTGAATCACAAGATTACAAACACTGATATGAAGCCAAGAATTAAAATCATAAGACAAAAGGTGCGAAACTGTATACATAACGGTTTTGATGAGGGAAAGAAACACAATTCCATGAAGCATTGTGAATTACACTATCAAAATATGAACATTTCCATTTAAAGTTATTAGGTGTGGCTTAATTATACGCAACTTTATTGCTTAATATCCATAAAATGAAATATTTACATATTATTGACTACACTCTCAAAAAAAAAGGTACACGGTGGTACAAATAATGTTCCTTGAGGACAGTTTTGTACCTTTGTAAAACTTTTACCCTACATGGTACAGAAAAAACCTCTTATGATACTGTTATATGTCTTTTATGGTACAATTGAAATGAAGGTACACAACTGTTCCCATATAAAAGATACAAAAGTGCTGAACAACTCCCTTGAAAATAAATAAATACCTATGAAAATAAATATGACTGGAAAGGCAAATTGATTTTATGAATATTTTCCATATTAAAACATGAATTATCATTTAAAAGTATATGTTTAAAAAACTCATAAACAATAATATTAAGTTCTATAATACAATAATACAAAACGACTGGTAAAACGTAAAACTATAGGTATTGCAAACTAAACATTTAAGGCATTTTTAATAAATGTATATATATATATATATATATATATATATATATATATATATATTATATATATATATATATATATATACACATATACTATTATTTAATAGAAAATTGTTAAGGTACAAAGTGTATTGTCACTGTGGTCGTACCTTTATGGATCAGATTTGTACCTTTCATGAAGATTGTATCATCAGGTTTTAAAACCTGGTACAACTCATGTCCTTAAAGCTACAAACTGCAATGGTACAAATTTGTTTCTTTGTCTTAAGGTACAATTCTGTTCCATAAAAAGGTACTTCCCCAGTGACAAGGGTTTTTACCTTTTTTGGTACAACATTGTGCCATTTTTTCTAAGAGTGTAGAGTACATCATTTACTGCTTTATGTAAGCTGAAAGTTTTTTTTGCTGAAACTCTGATTGGTGGAATTTTCTGTACACTTTATAGTAATGTTTTCTGCCCCCAAAAATTGTCACTAAACAAAAAGTTGATGTTATGCAAAAAAGATGCGTAAGACAAAAGCACAACGGATTAAAATACCAGAGTCTTTAAAGGTTTTGGTTATTGATAATCAATTTTCTCACAAAGAAAATGATTGGGCCTGACTGCAAGTCAAAAAGTGGCTCTGCTAACAATATATGAAAAATTATCACAATTTCACCTTATTTTAAAGTGTCCCTGTGATTACTCTAAAGAAGTACAAACTACCTGAGTACCGATTAGCTTAATGAAGCATAATTTACTGTTCTTTCAATATGTTCGATTTGGTTTAAAACTGACCCTGTACAATAAAATATTACCAGCAATAGATATAGTTAATTAAGATTTTTACATACAAAAACTGCACAATTTTGACAGTCTATCTGCAAACCAAAACGTTGATCTTCTCATTCATATCTTTCCTGCCTGTGCATCTTCTGTTTTGTTTACCTTCAGCAGTGCCTCTTATCTAGGTGTAAAAGGGTGTTTTAACCCCTTCTATTGTTTAATATGCTTATAAAACCCAATATTATGAGGTCTGGGCCTATGTGATAACTGAAAGAGCTTTATGAATGAAAGCAAAACATAAATGTCAACAGCCTCATCCTAATGCAACAACCTCGAATAATGCAAATTTGCAGCTGGCTGAACCTGCATCAGTCGACCAAGATTTTCAGAATTTCAGTCTCCATTTAATAACCCACAAACCGGGTTGTTCACTAGCAGCGTGCCCTTGCCCAGGAATGCAACGTTTTTGTACCCATCACATGGAGGCTGCGATAGTAAACAATATCAGCCAGCTCGAGGCCCGTTCTTCTAGCACTACCATTCGAGCTGTCGTCTATATGATATTAAACGGGCTGTAGTCTGCAACAGATCAACCCTCGCTACTATACGCCCTAAATGATTCAGCACTCCTCCGTCAATCACGGTTACCTCTTGAGCTTGGGTCCTGCTGGTACGGCGGAGCGGTGGGCGTGACGTTCCCCGAGTTCGGTGCCGACAACAGCGGGGAGCGTTCATCCATACCATCGGAGGCCATTATATCAGGGGATCGGCACAGAAAAACAACAGAAACCGCAGCAGCAGCGACGAATGGTGGTGGGCTCCGTCCGCTGCTCCGTCTGGAGGGGGCAGAGAGAGAGAGAGAGAGTGATTGTGAGCGCCGGGCAGAGGGAACGGAGAGGCGGAGTTAAAGACGTCAGCGGGAGGATGAGAAATCACTGCCGGACGGACGGGATCTCCTTCCCTGCTCCTCTCCTCCTCCTGTGTCCACAGCAGGATAGTCTTTCTCGAGTGTGTTCATTGACCTTGCGAGATGTAGCTAGGTTGTTTGCTCATCAAGGAGGAAATGTGTATTTTCTGTGCTAAAGAACACCCAGTTCCAGGAGAAACATTAATGATGCAATGTTTCATTTTCAGTAAGAAGTTTTTTTTAACATACAATAATAATTCGATTTCTTTCTTCTTTCTTTCTTTCTTTCTTTCTTCTTTCTTTCTTCTTCTTTCTTTCCCCTGAAATTTGCTTATTGTTAATTCATTGAAAATGTATTATTTTACAATGTTTTGCACAATTAGAAAATTGTAAATATTAAAAAAATAATCAAAAAATAAAATAAAAACAAAACACCACAAAACACACACACCACACACACACACCACACACACCACACACGCACACACACGCACACACGCACACACACACACATATATATATATATACATACACAGTTGAAGTCTTTTTTAAATATTTCCCAAATTAAGTTTAACAGAGCAAGGAAATTTTCACGGTATGTCTGATAATATTTTTCCTTCTGGAGAAAGTCTTATTTGTTTTATTTTGGCTAGAATAAAAGCAGTTTTTAATTTTTTAAAAAACATTTTTAAGGTCAAAATTTTTTTAAGGCCTAATTACCCTAACCTGCCGATTTAACCTAATTAACCTAGTTAAGCCTTTAAATGTCACTTTAAGCTGAATACTAGTATCTTGAACAATAACTAGTAAAATATTATGTGCTGTCATCATGGCCAAGATAAAATAAATCAGTTATTAGAAATGAGTTATCAAAACTATTATGTTTAAAAATGTGTTGAACAAATCTTCTCTCCGCTAAACGGAAATTATAGATATACCAATGCAAATATGTGAATGATAACAACTTAAACTTGCTATTTCTGAACTATTTAGTTTCTAAATTACAGTTTTTAGCATTACAAAACTATTAAAGCTGTAGGTTCAGTTGGGATGAGGACAAGGACAATGACAGGGTTCTAAATGTGTTTTTAATAAAGAACAAAAATCTGAGAATCAAATGTATGACATATTCCTTTACTGACCAACTCAGAAATCAACCATCAGTCCATTTTAGAAATGTTTGGGATGAAATACTTTTTTATTCACTGTATTTATGTTTTTATTTCAGGGACAGATAATGTACGTTTCTGGTAGAACGTACCATAAAAATATGACTAAAATACAGTGGGCACATTCCATACACACAGATAAACACATATGTTAGAGCTAGAATGTTTTATACCATTAAAAGTCTCTTTCTTAAGAATCATGTGTAAGTATATTTACATACACACCCCTCTCAGGAAATGTTCTCTTACATTTTTAAATACTTAATTCTGTGTGCGCAATTTTTTTCTTGTGGAATACAATTGATCCTCATAATGTGCATGTTTACTCAGCTTGATGAAAATAAATTCTTTCAGTTAGTATTATACTAATTATACATATTTATAATACTGTAATAACATAGTAGCTACAGTGGTGGCCAAAATTATTTGATCATATTTTTACCAGATAAAAACTTATTTCTATCTATATTTGCAAGCAGAAAATATCAGTTTACATAGTCAAATGTATTTTTGCTATTAAGAAATTCAGTATTTTCAACGTATGTTATTAAAAAGCAGAGTCAGTACAGTGGATTTTATTCTCAATTTAAAGTGAACTTTTCTTAGTTCACTTGTAATAAACATCTTTATTATTCTTCTACAACGCATTGATTTTCACAGTTATTCCTGCAATCATACTAAGGTGAAGAATGTTCTAATTAATATTTTTACGTAACTCGACGTTTGTCAAATATTCACTGCTGATTTGCTACAAGGGACGTTTTGTGGGCGGGACGTATTACGTGATTGGATGCCAATCAACATTAAAATCTTCATATTAATGAGCTGATATCTTCGCCGTAGTGTTTTTTGTCCAGGCATGGAAACGAAACGACGTACACACTGCGCATGTCGCTAACAACAAACGGCTACTGCATGAGCGCTCATCGAAACTATTAAATTCAGGTAAGAACATAATTACACAAGCAAGGTCAATTTTGATATTTGCTACTGTGTTTATCAAATGGTTCCGAGATGACTGTCCGGCTGCCACTTTGACCTGTTAGCTTTGTTTTTAGCCACCCAACCAGTAACGATGCTCAAACTTGTCACGGCCTACCAATGGCCTCCTGTTATTTTTACTCCGCATTTTCTTATAACTAAAAACTCAAAACATGACCTCCCTCAGGTCTATCAGCAGTAGTACAAAACGAAGGATGTCTATGTGATTATGGACAGGCAAACAGCCGTCGTGTGGGCAATTTCTCTCATGTTGGCACGTTTCCGTGTTTATATAAGATAACGTTATAGCGCTAAAGTGATGCTACATTCAACATTACGTAAGTTAAATATTTTTCTTTCAGTCTCAGCTGAGATAGCGACTTCTCAGTTTTTCATCGAATAATTCATTAAGTGCTCTTATCGATGTAATAGTAATAATGATTTTAAAATCTTTGTTAAATATTTTACCTGCTCGATCACTTGTTGAAGGTTCGTTTTAAATATTCAGTTCTGATTTCATTTTTAATGCGAGTCCCTTTTAAACATTGTATTCTGTTTTATACTTGAAATATTATTTGTTTTTTTCTTATGTATTAGCCTGTTATTAATCATAATGCAAAGCAGGGGATAAGCAGAAGGAAAGGTTAAAGTCTTCAGTTTATAATATATATATATATTATATATATATATATATATATATATATATATATATATATATATATATATATAAATCCTATTAACTCAATGGAATCAATGGAATTTATTTACATTTATAAATAAATTTTTATCTATTAATTTATAACTTATTTATAGCACATTAATGTACATAGACATCACCTACAGTATATACTACATAACTACAGGTTAGATTTGTTTATATAATAACTTTTAAGTGTTAAAAATCTATTAGTTATTTGTTAAAGTTATTAGTAACTAATAAAGTATGATAACTAATAATGCAATAATGTGCACCTTTTGTAAAAGCGGCTTTGAAACAATAATTATCGTGAAAAGCACTACATGTGTCATTATAACAAAACATCATGACGATCATTGCTCTGACAATTGTAATAATTAAAACAAAATAAATTTGTTACTTAAATTTTTTTTTTAATTTTAAAGAAATTTACTTTAAAAATTTCAAATTATAAAGGTTTCATAGTTTGTTGTACATGTTTTATCAACAAAATGCAGCCTAAAATGTGGAGAGTATAGGGAAAAGCCTAAATGAATACTATACAGTGCTCAGCAATACAAGTACACCCTCTTTCAAATTCATATTTTAATAGGAAGCTATACAATATTATATTTGTGCATATACACTAGATTAGTCAGTACTGAAGCCAAATCTAGTGCTTATCTAACAAAATAACTCACGATAACGGTCCAAAAACTAGTACACCCAAATTTATATGTTATAGTATATAAGTTTAAAGAAGAGAATATATATATATAAGTTTATATATAAGTTTATATATAAGTGTAAAAAAAGAGAAAAAAAATCAAGAGAAGCAAAAGAATTGAAAAATAAATTTTTTCAAATTTTGAAGGTTGTAATATTTTGCTTGATTTTAATTGTATTATCTTTCAATTTCTTTATATGTTTGGTGACTAAAATATTATTTTAATAAATATATCTGTTTAATAAATCTATTTTGTTTAAATGCACCAAAATACATTCCCTATATTCACTGAGAAATGAGAAATATATTTATTTATGTTTTAACACAGAAAGAAAACATTAACATATATTGATGCTCCATGCATACTGAGTTGAACGTTAATGGTTATATCTCATAAAAATTATTGTAAATGTTTATAAAAAACTGTAAACAAACATTTAAAATGCATGAATCTCTTAATGGTAAAACACAACACAATATCTTCTCTAATGAAGGTTCTGTCTTTTTTACATTGAAAACACTCTGGTCTGTCTGATTCTCTTTTAAAAAATTCTATCTCATTCTTTTCTTTATAAATTCTATTCTGGTTTAGTGTTAATGATTCTGTACAGTTTGATTTGTGATTTAATTTATCTTCTATGTGGTTTACAGTTAGAGATCCTGTTTCATTTATTCTCAGTATATTATTATTTTTGTTATTACTTATTGAAACTTTTATTTCTGTTCAGTTCTGTATAATGCAGCGTTTGGTTTTCTAAAAGATCCTCTTGTATTTGATTTTCAAACATTCTATTCCATGTGATTCCCCATTCAAGACTGTTTTGTTTGTTTATAAAGATTGTACACCATTCATGAATTTGTTGAATTGTGTTCTCTGTTACAAATGATATCTCTATTCTTCAAAATCTGTCTATTAAAGATTCTAATTCTAACTTGATTATACTAGACATGGGCATTTTGTTTTTCCTAGAGATGTTCAGTTTTTGCTTGCAACATTTGCTCTGTGTGTATAATTTGGGTTTTTCATCCATATTCAAACTTTGCTGTGATCACCAGGTGTAAACAATGGGGAAGGCTCTTTCCCATGTGGCTAAGCATACCTGTCATGATGAGTGTCAGGACAGCCTGACCTCGTCCCCGGGTTACAGTGCCATGCAGACTGATGACAGCAAGAGTGGCGGAGACGTGTCTCAGTTCCCCTATGTGGAGTTCACTGGCCGGGACAGCGTCACCTGCCCCACATGCCAGGGCACTGGAAGGATCCCGCGAGGTGCATTTTTAAACTCACTTTCACCTAGACAGCACCTGTTGATTGAAATGCTTTTAAAGTAACCCAATCTGAAATGTAATCTATCACTAGATATTTACACCATGTGACAGACTCTGACATGTTTATGCAGGCCAAGAAAATCAGCTCGTGGCCCTGATCCCGTACAGTGACCAGAGGCTGAGACCAAGGAGAACGTAAGATCATTGTATCCTGATGCATTTAGACTTACTGTTAGGGCTGCACGATATTGGAAAAAGCAGACATTTCAATATTTGTTTTGCCGCATATATATTGCGATATGAGTAAAATTTCACCAGATGATTTGAATAGCTCTATTTGGAAAGATTTCATTAATTTAGATCGACTGGGATGATCAAATTATAATAAATTACAAGCAAAATAAATAAATGCTTAATTTTTTTCTGGGGAGTCTAGCAGTATTTAACTACAGAAATTGAACAACCAAATGTATTCGAGTTGGAGTTAAATATTGAATAAATATCTTTATCTTTTCAATCTAATCCTGCGAGGTGACTATTGCAGATACAGACTTTTCGATATCGATGCTCAAACGATATATTGCAGCCTTATTTACTACTATAGGCTCCATTTACATCTGGTATTGGATGCATTTTTGATTAAATAGTCAAGTCACCTTTAATTTCTATAACGCTTTATACAATTTAGACTGTGTCAAAGCCACTTTACAAAGATGAATGGAAAAAATTGCATCTCTACAACAAAGTGATGTCATGCCGCATGCTTTGCTGTTTCTGTGTGAAGTCAAGAAAGAGGTCTAACTCTGTGCCACCGCATAACTATAGATGTGTTAAAAAATAATGAGAATAGAAATATACATGGGGAACGCGGTGGCGCAGTAGGTAGTGCTGTCGCCTCACAGGAAGAAGGTCACTGGTTCGAGCCTCGGCTGGGTCAGTTGGTGTTTCTGTGTGGAGTTTGCATGTTCTCCCCACTCAAACCCCCACTCCCCACAACCATACCAAAAAGTGAATTTAGACAACTTTAAAGGTTATTTTCTCACTATTCTGATATTTTTGGAACCCTCAGATTTCAGATTTTCATTTTATTATCTAATCCTAACATACCAAACATCAGTCAAAAGTGTATTTAGCATACATTCAGACAACATAGGCTCGTTCTGAAAACGTAGCCCTATATACATTTCGGGAGATCGCGAATTATGTTGCCAGAAGTACGTATAGCTGCATTTCGTCTTTAAAAGGATCGCTATGAGGTGGTATGACGCTGTTCCTTTCGTGCTTTTCAAGCTAACTGCTTACCTCCATATGGATGGCTTTTTGCTTTTACCAGTTTGTCCAGTAGCTCGCCATGTACTTCTGTACCATGTACTAGACCCAGAGAGAAGTTGATCACAACAACGGAGTTTGAGTCCAGCGAAGAACAGTTCCTGAATGCAGATAAGACAAAAACAGAAGCCAAAAATAAAAATAAACAAGTAAATAACAAAGTGAAAATGTGGTAAAATCTGAAAACTTGGTAAAAATCGAGGGCTTTTCTTTTTCTGGATTGCTTTTTAAAACTGTCGGTTGGGTTTAGGGAATGGGTAGGCACTGGTCATTCGGTGCTTTTGAAAACACTATTGGTTGGGTTTAGGAAAGGAGGAGGGTGGGTCAATCGATCGTCAGTCAGTCATTCAGTCAGTTGACAGCGGCCTTTGGTGGATATACGTAAGAACAGCAGGTGCAAATGGCACTTATAAGAGAAATTTGCGATCTCAAAAAGCGTACACAGTGGTCTCTGGTAGATTCGTGAAAACAAAAACTGCAAAACAACATAGCTCCTGGGACGTATTTGGCGCTCTCCAGAAATGTATATAGGAGATGTTTTCAGAATGAGCCTGGATGATATATACATCTCAATTTCCACAAATATGCTTATTATGCTAATTATTATATTATATTAATATTAAATTAGCTAATATGCTAATAATGCTTATTACTGGTTTTGTAGTCCATGGTCATATATGTTAATACCAATCATAAATGGTAATGTGTCTTGGCTGACCGGTGATTAGATCACAAAAAACAGTAATGGCATGAAGGAGGTCTCATTTCTGTTCTGGAATTTTGTTGGTTTAGGATTCTGATTGAGCTCTAACTAAATCAGTGTTATGTACATGTCTCACAGCAAACTATATGTGATGGCTTCAGTCATTTTGTGCCTGCTGCTCTGCACTCTGTGTGTTCTTCCTTTTCCCTCGTTCCATTGATGTCAACTATGTGGGAGTGAAGTCTGTCTACGTGTCCTACGACCAGAGCAAACGCATCGTGTATCTCAATGTGACTGTAAGTTCCAACAGAGCACTTTTCACTGTACACAGGTTTTAAAAAAGTGTTTGGTGTATTACCTGAGGTTCAGTTCACCCAAAAATGACAATTGTCCTAATTTACTGACCCTCAACTTGGTTTTTTTCTTCTTCTGAAGAACAGTACGATGAACTAAAAAATGTTTTGAAGAAAGTGTAACCAAAAGGTCCCCACTGACTACCATAGTATTTTCCCCCAAATATGGAAGCCAAATGGTATCATAAACAATTGGGTTACCAACAGTCTTCTTTCATGTTCTGTAGAAAAAAAGTAACTCTTAAATATTTCAAACAACCTGAGGGTGAGTAAGTTTTTCATTTTGGGGTGTACTATCCTTTTAAGAAGCTCTAGTTTTCAGCAGTGGTCAATATATGAAACCTGACTTCAAGCACATATAACATACAAGAAACTAAATATGACTCCAGACCTCAATTTGGCTCATGAATAAGTTAAAACTAATAAATAAATAAATAAATTGCACTAAACTGATATTGGACATCATTTCACCACATTGCTGAAAGCAATGTTTAGATGAATATTTTAATATGTGCCTCTCTCTCTCCTCTCTCTCTCTCTCAATAACAAAATAAATACACAAGACTAAATCATTTAATTTGTACTTAATTTTCAATAATTAAGCCTGTTTATCCAGTTTAATGGTCTTTCTTTTATCTTTTTTAAGAACTCTCTGAATATTACTAACAATAACTACTACTCAGTGGATGTGGCCAACATCACAGCTCGGGTACAGTTTCCCAGACCGTGATTGGAAAAACCCGGATCAGCAATATTACCACTATTGGCCCCCTGGATATGAAGCAGGTACAACTTTACTGTAACTAGTCATTAAACATGGTCAATTTAGAAGCATATGTTAACTTTGATTCTTATTTAGTCATTCTTGTTTTTGTTTGTTTGCTTTTTACAGATTGATTACATGGTGCCCACCACTATAGCAGATGAAATGAGCTATATGTAGTAAGTATACACAAATGTTTAATATAGTATGCTTAATATGTATATATTCTTAAAAGACTGTTCAAATTTGTTTTACAGTGACTACTGTACACTGCAGAGCATCAAGGTGCATAACATTGTGGTTATGATGCAGTAAGTATTGTGGAGAATATATGTTGTGCTTTAAGTGTTTGGACAATAAGAAGGCGATTGAATTTTAATGATAACTTACAGAGACCTATGGGGAATTATGAAATTGCTAATGAAGGGTACATACTTTTGCTGAATCATCAGCATGCGCTATTTAAATTATTATTTTTTCAAGTAAACATGTTTCTACTGAAAAAAAATCTACACAAATCACAGATGTATTTGAATATATTGTTAATGGTGATAAATTCTAAATACATGTAAGCACTTTATTTTTACAAACATAAATTAAGGGTGAATTTATAGACAAAGTGTAGTTAAAGGCACAGTATGTTGTATTTTTTTCAGTCTCAACAACAAACAAATGCATAGTTTGGTGACTTTTTCTTTATTACATCCTATGGGACCCCTGAAATCATGTTCACGGATGAGCTAAACTATTCAAAATGTATTATAATGGTAGTATGATGCAGAGTAAGGCTGTAGTATGATGCAGTTGTCTTTACTTCTTTTCTGTCCTTGGCCAAAAACTTGCTCTCACATTGTTAGTGCTGTGTAAGCATTATCAAAATCAATTTTAAAATCGTGTTCTATAATATGCTGTAATAAATTTGAACATCATGGCTTTTCTTATTATTTACCATGTATATTTAGATATTACATGAAACATTATGTCATAAAAGTTCTGGAAAAGTCTTGGAAAAGACATGAAATTTTAGTAGTAAAAATGTGTATGAACCCTGGACTAGTTAAAATTGCTTATTTCTCTGGATTTGAACATTCTTTGAAACATTTGAGATAATGCAAGTTTGTAAGTTAGCAAAATACATAGACGTTCCTGTGTGTTTTGGATATTTGTGTATTTTATTTTACCTGAGAGTGAGGAAATGGTGAGTTAGTTTTAATTTTGGGGTGTACTATCCATTTAAGAAGCTCTAGTTGTCAGCGGTGGTCAATATATGAAACTTGACCTCAAGCACATATAACATACAAGAAACTAAACGTGACTCCAGACATCAGTTTGACTCATGAATAAATTCAAATGAAAAAATTATGAAAAAAAAAACAAAACGTCTTGTCCCTTTTTCCTTCTTGTTTTTTTTTCTTTGTAAATAAGTGGCCAAAATTCATGAAACGTTCTCAGTATTCAGGTGAAACTGTCATGTAAACATCCCCATTTGAATCTGAGAAGTTTTACTATTAAATATTGAACTGTATAATCAAAAAAACTGAACTTGATCAGTGAGTGGCTACATCTTTTTTCAATAAGAAAAAAAAAACTGGTGCTCATGCATGTTAAGCATGTTTGATTCAGCACAATGGTTGCACTTAAATGTGCTTGGTTAATTATGGTAACTGTTTGTGTCTTTCCAGGATTACCGTCACCACAGTGTATTTTGGGCATGCTGAGCAGGTGTCCCAGGAGATGTACCAGTACGTGGACTGTGGAGGAAACACTACAGCTCTGCATGAGTACAGTCTGAACACTCCATTAACAGGCTAAAGCTTACCCTAACAGTGTACACATCACCCTGTCCTAAACCTCTCCACCCCATGACTCATAGAACTAGTCAAGGGTTTACTGCACGTCTGCTAGTTAACCACCAGATGTCAGGGTGTTTGCAGTTCACAAAAATGATGCACTTTATTTTCAGTGTTCTCCGAGCAATATAAACATTACAAGGGTGGAGTAGTTCTCATTCCAGTTCACGTTGCCAAACGGACCAGCTAACAGAGTTCCCTTATTTTCAAACACTGCCCATTTAAAACCCCTTTAAAGGGACAGTTCCCTAAAAAATGAACATTTCTCAAATGGTTACAAACTTTTATAAAATCCATAGAAGTCAATGGCAGTTTTTTCTACCAGCATTAGTCAGTATACTGAATACCAAACTCAACAGATTTGGAACAAATGGAAATGATGTGAAAATGATGACAGAATTTTCAAATTTGGGTGAACTATCTCTTTAAAGCGACTAGATAATGATGTATTCAAGTATTTGATGACTGCTGTTTGTCAGCTGCACTTATTTCTTTTTTCTTTTAATATTCATTAGCGTTTAGTGACACAATCAATCTCAACCCTAATGAATTTATTTAAATGGAAATTTAAAAGGAATGATTTACCTCAGTTCCTGTTAATGTCTAGTTGTTCTGTTTTCCCACATTTTCTTTTTACCAAGGATCATGTGACTTCTGAGGGAATGTTAGTATAAAGCACACCAGTCTGTAAAAAGTACGGCTGGGATGATAAATCGATGTTTTGAGATTTATGGATAGATTCTTAATTTTTTTAAATGCATTGCAGTTCTCTCTGGAATAAATTCAGAGCTTAGTTCTTAACAGCAGGTGGCGCTCTAGGCAAGGCATGGGCCTGTATAAGATTCTGACAGTATGATAATCTTGGATAAAAATATCACGGTTTCACAGTATTGTGATTACTGCTCTAAAATATGTTCTTTATAAATGTCTGGATAAAAACAAAAACGTATTTCTCTTTTGAGCACAATATTATATTTTGAGAGCCTCTTAAAATATTTTGGAACTGTAAATATGTCAGGCTAAATAATTCAAATGAATCATTGACTTCTGCTTCATTAGTTTCTTAAGTTTCTTTACCATGTAAAATGGTATCTCTGGATATCTTTTTTGCTGGAGATACTGTTGTCCTAAAAAACTTTTTAAAATGTAAAAAACGGTAAAGGAGATTAAAACCTTGACTTTTCCAAACCGCGGTATACCTTGAAAATGGTTATCGTCCCATGCCTACTCTAGGCTAGTCCAATTTTTATGCCATTAACTTGCTAATTGTCACGTTATCGCGGATGTACGTCATTGTTTACATTACACAAGTGTCCATTTTAGGCTATATGCACAGCTAGTGTTTTTTCCCCTACCGATAAACATCAGGTGAACGGTTAGTGGGACTTTTTTCAATTTTATACATCATAAATATAATTATAATGTAATTAAAATATAATCAGTTAAATAGACTTAAGCATTTATTAAGTTGTTCAGGTGTCAAACGAGATGAAAAGCCGTTTACACGCACGCGCAATCAGGACCAGCAGGCTAGTGGAGAAACTCAATTGAAAATACTGGAGTAAAATAAATTGTCATATTTTAAAGACATGACCTGGAAAATTTTTATTTAATGTAGTGCTTCTTGTCCATTCTGAGACCCACTTTATATAGTATATCAATCAGGCAGTGAAGATCATTGAGTTTTACAGAAAACAGACCTTAAACGTGGCGATTTTGTAATGGAGCAACAGTTCACCAGAAGCTCTTTAACTGGGTTACTAAAAATTCAATGTCCTTCTGCATGTACCCTATTAGCAGTACATCTGAATGAGTTTAAATGGAATGCCCTAAACCCTTGAGCACTTGACAACTGCACTGTTGTGATCACATTCACATTGCTTTCTGGAATATATAGGTTCTGGAGTGGACATATTTGATCCTCTTTCAAAATCAAAGCATCGAGTATATGTCCGTGGAAACTTCCCTTGTTCTCTTGATAAAGTAGAACACACTTTAAAATGGCAGTTGGGTTTCCCCTGAGGGAACAAGGCAAGGGAAGTTTGTGAGTGTTTGTCTAAAAGTGGAGTGGAACGCAACCCTGTTAAGCATAAAGAGCTCCAATAGTATCTGGATGCAGACTGCACACAGTGCTCAGCATATATGGGCACACCCCATATTGAAAATGAATATTTTTATACATTTCTCAGTGAATAGGAAATATATATAATGGTGCATTTGAACAAAACAGATTTATTAAACAAATATATTTATTAAAATAATATTTCAGTCACAGAACATCTTTAGAAATGGAAAGATAATCCAATTAAATTCATGCAAAATATTGCAAAAAAAAAAAAAAATTCACCAAAATTGTATATATTTTTTGTTTCCTTGATTTTTGCTACTTTTGACATTTTTATTTAATATTTTTCCCTAACATATAAATTTGGGTTACTAAATTTTGAACCATTATTGTAAGTTATTTTCTTAAATAACCTCCAGATTTGGCTTCAGTACTGACTAAACTAATGTATATGCACAAATATAATATTGTAAAGCATCCTATAGAAAATATTAGTTTAAATGAGAGATTTGTGGGGGGTGTACTCATATATGTTGAGCACTGTATATCAGACACATTGCACTCAGTGGAGCTAGCGACGTCACTGTGAGGGGTAGGTTTAGGGTACGGGCTTACCTTGCACCTGAATAGTGCTTTTGCTTTCTGTCATGTACTGTACTGTCAATGACACTTGCGCTACGGCTTTTATTTCACAGGATTAATGTAAACGCAGCTCATTATGAACACTGTTTTAATTCACTTAAACATGCTCATTAAATCATTAACTTTATAAATGACTGTTTAATGTTCAAATGGTGTGTGAGGATTGGTAGTGTGGCTGTTTTTAAAGTAAACAGCGCCACCTAGTGGTAAAACTAAGCTCAGAATCGATTCAAGAGAGAATAGCAATGCATTTAGAAAATGTCTCCATTCGCAATGCATCGATTTATCGTCCCAGCCCTAGTAATAGTGAAGCGCTTCACTTTATTTATTTTGTTTGCTTATTTTGAGTGTGAAGTGTCTCTTAGTTTATAAGCTGTTAATCTCTCCCTGTGAAATTGCCTTTAAATTAAAATGGATAAAACACTAATTGTGTAAAACAACAATCACTGGGATCTGAGAAGATAATAAATGATCATTCCCTGACGTTTAGAATATAAGGGCATTTCATATAGAACTGTTTACGTTTGCTTATTAAAACTAGGTGTGATGTGTTGAACTTAATAACCCTTTTAAGATAGAACTTGACGTTTTTAAATATTTTATTCATGTTTGTAAAAAGCTTCGATGATAAGTTGCTTAAAGATGACTTGTTGCTGAACAGAAGTGGCTGCTAACATGACTTGGCATTTATGCATTTCATAACAACCGTTCGCTTGACGTACACTTGTTTGTAGCACTTGTTGTGACATTTGAGTGGATTGGACTGCTTTAAAGATGCACTGAAGTAACACGACCCTACTGGTTTCCATTAAATAAACCTGTTTTGTGTCATTGGCTTTATTTAATATTTTTGTGAGTAAAATAATATGTGTAGCAAAATGTAGTTAAATATTGCTGCTGTAAAAAAGGAAATTTCAAAGTTCTACAAAACACCAATAGGATGGTTTCCAATTTACATGTTGCATGAATAAATGTGCAAACACAATCAGTTAAATTGACCACTTATATCTCAGCAGGCACACAACATCATGAGGTTATTATTAGGTTAGATTTAGGTCTTGACGTCAGGTGACCAGAATTCAATGTCTAGCCAGCGTCTAAGGACAATGCTATTTTGACGTCCATTAAAAACGTCAAATTAGTTTGATGTTTGGTTGATTATAGGTTGTGTTAGAAAATGACCAAAATTCAATGTCTGATAGATGTCATAGTGGTAACGTCCACACAATGTCAAGGTGTAACATGATTAGACGTTGATATTTGGTTGATTTTAAGTTGGATATTGGACATTGACGTTAGCCTGACATTGGGTTTTGACTTCATTTCCAAACAAAATCCAATGTCCACACGACGTTAAGTTACGTTGGGCTACAATGTCAATATGATGTCATGTTGACATCCTGTGCCTGCAGGATGATTCTAACTGATCAAACTTAAGATTTTTGTATATCGGGTCATCCAACACAATTTCACGGCAATTCGTAACTTTTTTATTTCGTGGCTAATTCGTACGAAATCATACGATCTAATTCGTACAATTTGCTCATCCCCCAATGACGGTTAGGTTTAGGGTGGGGTTAGGTGCCACACCTCCTTTTTAAAATCGTACTGAACTCATACAAATTCGTACGAATTAGCCACTAAACTGACCAAACGTGAAATACGAATGTTTTCTTGTGAGATCAGGCTGGGTCATTATATTCTGATAAAAGCCAACACATTTTACTGAGGATATCACATTTAACGCTTTAACTTTTTAGTATTTAACATAAATTATTCTACCAAAATGGGAAAACGTTGACTCTGCTAAAGCATGTTAGGTGTTGTTACTCATCCTACTTATGCTAACTACATTGTAAAACGTTAAAGTTTGTTGATGCTAACAAGTGCTAGCATGTTAAAACACAATTGCAACAGTTATAATGTTAATACGAGTGTGATTAAAACATTCAAATGCATGCTAGCACTGTATAGCTATGTAAGAAACCAGCCTAATCTGACGAGATAACGTAACTATTTTACGTTTTGTCAGTTAAGTGGCTCATTCGTTCACTGAAAAAAAATGATTTAAAGACGATTCCTTGGAATTGCAAAACTTTTTTTTAAGTTAAGTGGTTGTAAACAATTTATTTGGGCTGAATTTAAACAAATTAAGTTGAACATTACTACATCTATTTTGTTTAAATTCAACCCATATAAATTGATTTCAACAGTTTTGCAGACATAATATTTTCAGTGTACGAATTTTTATAGTTCTGTCTTACGAAAATGTACGATTTTAAAAAGGAGACGGGGCACCCAACCCCACCTATAAACCCAACCGTCATTAGGGAATAAGCAAATAGTACTAAGTTGTACAATGAGATTGTATGAAATCAAACGAATTAGCCACTAAATCAAAAAGTTACAAATTGCCATGTGATTGTGTTGCAGCAGCATGATAACAATGTCATTTCATGTTAACAAAATAAAAAAACACTAGCAACATTATACAAATCATGCTACCAATTTGTTTGCTTATCTTAGAATGTATACTACTAGCATAGTGTTAAACCTTATTAATTTCTACTTAAATATGATGCAGAATGCAAAATATATATTGAAAACACTGATATTAACTGTTAGCTATATGCTAAACATGCCAGAAATATACAAAATCTTAATTTGTTCTTAATTTATCTAATTCACAATATGTTTAAAGCTCTTTTAAACATTAAGACAAAGATTTATCAAGCTAAATCAATCTCAAATTTTGTTCTTTTTCAGATCAAGTTATTTTTAAGTTACAGCTGAAACGGAAACATCAAATGCTGTTGAGAAACAGGAAATGCAACAAAAGGGTGGCAACACATGTGTGATGCTGAACCTTGATTATCTTGCTAAATCACTTATATTAAAAAAAATCTAAAAGTCAGCTTTTATACATAGAATACTCTACGGTTTTAATAACTTCATGCGTTCATACTAAAAATATGAACACTTTAACATTTTATTTTGAAGGTCCTTATTGCACATTTTGTTTTATTGTTTCATTGCAACTACATGCCAATTGCATCTCATTTAAGGATTGATTGTCTGCTTAATACAATGCTTAATAGGTTGATACTGCTCCTTCAACAGACAATTAATTCAATATAAGAAGCTTTGCAACTATGGCAACTTACACTAACCCTAACTCCAACTCAAGGCAAGGCAAGTTTATTTATATAGCACATTTCAAACACAGTGGCAATTCAATCTTCTTTCCATAAACAGGAATAAAAAAAGCAAGTATAAGAAAATAAAAACAAATGATAAAAATAATTAAAAACAGATAAAAACAGTTATAAAAGAATGAAAAAAGAAAGACAATAGTGCAGAAAGCCGATTCACCCCGCTTTGACTGAACCCTTGGAATTTCTAGTTTATATGATCCTAAAGATCTGAGTGATCTATTAGGTTTGTATTCAGTGAGCATATCTGTAATGTATTGAGCTCCTAGGCCATTTAGTGATTCATAGACAAGTAGTAATATTTTAAAATCTATTCTGAATGTAACTGGGAGCCAGTGTAAAGACCTGAGGACAGGTGTGATGTGCTCTGATTTTCTGGTTAGAATGGCCGCAGCGTTCTGGAAGAGCTGCACCGTTTTTTTGAGGAGGCCAGTGAGGAGTTCATTACAGTAATCCACCCTGCTGCTGATAAAAGCATGAACGCGTTTCTCTAAGTCTTCACTGGAAACAAAGCATCTACTTCTTGCAATGTTTTTGAGATGATAGTAGGCTGATTTAGTTACTGCTTTGACATGACTATTGAAACACATATCTGACTCCAGAGTCACACTAAAAACTTAGTAAACCTAACAGTCTACCTAAAATCTATTGAGAATTAGTTGGCATGCATGTTGCTATGTAACTTAAATTCGACATTTAAATGTGTTAAAGGGACCATCAAAATAAAGTGATAACAAAATGGGTTATGCATTATATTACACTTCGTTAAAGTATTTGATTGGATGTTAAGAAAGACTGGTCTTGCTCAATGGAAAGATGGTTCTACTCAGCAATTACAGTTAGAGCATCATAAAAAGTGCGCCAACAACAGCATAATTAGCAGACTTTCATTTCCGATGCCTTGCCATGACAATAATAAAGCAATCATGTTCAACTAGGCATTGTATCAAGCATCTAATTAGTGTTATTTCATAACCCCAAGGCAACCAGTATTTAGAGCTTACGCAATGAGAGTTCAAACAGGAAGGCTGGTTTTATTAGCTAGCAACAGAGCGGTGTATCCAGGGCAGGGACAAATTACACAATAACTTTCATGCAGAACTGCCAATAGCAGGCGAAACTTCTGTTCAGTTACTGGCTATAATTATGTGGCCCTCAATCTTCTCTTTAAATAGAAGGTTTTAATAAAACTATAAAAGAAAGTTGCCGAAAGGCTTTGAAAAACTTTTACAGAGATGCATCTACATTTGTTAGACACTAATATGTAAATCTGTGCCAAGAACAGGTTTCACTTCATTGACGTGAGCTGTTCATCGAAGCCTACAGTCATCCCCACATATCTGTGTAGCCATCAGTCCCTTTAGAATTTTGCTTGACATGATTTGCATCTTAACAATTTTCTGTAGAATCTACAGTAATTTACTGGCAGCAGTTTGCCAACTTACTGTATATCAGTTACAGCAGAAATACTGTATTTTATATTGAAAAAATTGAATTGAATATTTATATTTTCGTTATCTTGCTGTACATGTGTTTACAGAGTTATGTATATCTTTAGTGTAAAATATATAGTAATTTACACAATGTGACATTAAAAAACAGCAGCATACCGCAGTAAAATGCAGTTCATATTACAGTTAAATACTGTATAATTTACAAAAATTGTTACACTTTATTTTGAAGTTCCCTCTATAGATAGTCTATTACTCTGCAAGTTTATATCTGCTTACGCTCATCTGGCTAGTATATGTAAAATGTCTTATAGATTTGTAGATAATGTCTTATAGATAATGTTCCCTCTATAGATAGTCTATTACTCTGCAAGTTTATATCTGCTTACGCTCATCTGGCTAGTATATGTAAAATGTCTTATAGATTTGTAGATAAGGTCTTATAGATAATGTCTTATAGTTTTTAGATAGCCATACTAACATCTACAATTCAAACATCTTTGTTTAGTAAAGTGTTATCAATTTGTTAACAGTTTAGGTTTTAGATGTTCAATAGTGTATTACTAGTAGACATCAGCAAGTTTTCAATACCTTTATACAACTAAGAGCTTTTTAAATTATCTGTATGTAACTGTTAAATCAGTTTATCATCAGATTTTCAATACACAATCAGATGCCTATAAGTAGCAACACTGCATCATTTCAAATGAACTTTAACCATCTGCACAGTTTAGTTACAACCCTGCTTGAACACACTTAGCTGTAGGTTTCAAACAAGCCTGATGGTCTCGATTAGTTTGATCAGGTGTGTTTAATTAGGGTTGGAACTAAACTGTGCAGAGCTGCGGCCCTCCAGGAGCTGGCTTTGACACCTGTGATGACATGCCTATTGTTAAGATATTGGCTGTTTATTAGGTCTAGTATTTATTCTACATCCCTGACCCTACCCAATACCTAAACCCAACTACAGACTTACACACTATTAATAAGCAGCAATTTAGGAGTTTGAGCTGAAAACATAGATAATGGTTTGATAAAAGCGAGAATAGTACCTTAAAATAAAATTTGACCAAAGTTATTTACTCCCAACCTTTTTCAAGAGTGTTCTACAAACCCATTGTTGCATTTAAGTTAACTGTCAATAGACTGTTATTTTTCTTCAAGGTAGATTCATTTGCTCATCTGGTGTCACATCAGATCCATCAGAATGAAGTGAAATATCAATACTATTGGACTGCAGACTCGCATATGCAAGCTGAGACATGCAGTCTCAGACATGCAATCTCAGACACAATGCACTCAATGTAGCTAGTGACATCACTGTGTGGGAGGGGGGTAGCATTATGGGCGGGGCTAGGTGTGCACATTGAAAGCATTGCATGCAGCTCAGCTTTCTTGAAAATCTAAAAAATGCCTCTGAATGACTGTTATGAGCCAACATCACAGACAACATGGACAGCAAAACTACTCATCAGTAAATGTTCAATAGACAGTCATCAGTAATTCAGTACTGACAGTGGTAAGGTATTTGATGAAAGAACAAGAAACAAACTTGTTTAACTTTACTTGTTGTCTGTGATGTTGGCTATTAACAGTCATTAACCAGCATTCTTACACTGTAAAACCAAACAGTCAACTTTGTCAAATGAAATGAGTGCAGTTAACTCAAAATTTACCGAACGTTAATTCTACTCACTTGAAAAGAGTTTTGAACTTAGTGATAAAAATAAAAGTTAATTAAATTCTCATATAGATTAGGTTTTTTTTTAACTCAAATGGTTTACTGCAATCAGTTTCCTCAAACGATTGAGTTGCCTTAACTTATTGGGTTTTACAGTACTCAGTTGGTTTGAGTTCTCTTCATTTATTGGGTTTTATCATGCTCAAATTGCTTCATTTACTCAAATGAAGTAAGTTCACAGTACTCATTAGGGTTAGTCTTTGAACTTAAATGTTTTGTTGCAATCGGTTTCCTCAAATGGTTTGAGTTACCTTAACTTTTGGGGTTTTACAGTGTAGATTTCCACTTCATTTTTATGGGCCTAATGTGACAACAGATGAGCAGAAGAATTTACCTTAAAGAACAATTATGCTGTGTTGTACTTAGTCAAGGAGTCACCTGAATATTCATAAATACAGATTGAAAGCTCTTAGTTGTATAAAGGTATTTGTTGCATGTCTACTAATACACTATTGAATATCTAGAACCTATACTGGTGACACATCCAGGAATCACAGCACATTATGTTAGCTGACCAATCAGAGCCTCTTGAGGGTGGGCCTTCCAGAGGAACTAGGAAATATGACAGTCGTTTTCGTGTTAGCTGGGTAGCTGTACATAATCAAAGTAAGATATAAAAAAATAATGTGATTCTCTTCAAGTGAAGCATGAGCGTACATTGCTTTGCATTGTATAGACACAACCAAGCCTTAAAAATACACCATGGACCACCCCTTTAATTTAAGTTAAGATGGCTGTCTGGAATACCTGATTCTGATTGGTCCATCATGACATTCCATGGTATGTTATTGCCAGATAACAATGGTGATGTACGTTGACGCAATGCTGCCACAATCATAGTACTTTTTCCTCTCAATTATGCCGTAACAACGAGAACTTTTCTAGTTAAAACCACATCTTTTTTTCATTATAACAAGATATCATCTCATTACAATGACATCTTTTTTCAGGTGTAATGAGTCTGAAATAATGCTATTTCCAATAGATATGGTTGATGTTTAAGATGTTGGTATATGGTGTGAAAACTAATAATGATTTTGTGGAATGACTTGGTGTTAATAAAATGTTGTGGTGATTTAAGCCAAGGAAAAAGTAATAGGATCCCTTTGTTTTATATATGTCAGCACTGGCTGCCAAATAAGATAAAAATTTTGACCTGCCAACCTTTGGTGGAGTACCGAATCTTCTCCATTGTAAGATGGTACATAAGGTCCCTAATATATTGATTAAAAGTTGGAGGAAATTTGTCCATCCATTTAAGCAGAATAAGACGTCTTTGCAATTATTTTGAAAAAAGAAATCATATTTTTGGTATTATTGTCTAAACTGGGATCTGTGATTAAACCAAATATTCCTATAATAGGGCAAGGGTCAATTGTTACATGCCAAAACATTTGAAAAAAAAAAAACTAAATAATAATTGCCAGAACTTTGTAATTTTAGAACATGACCCAAACATGTGTGGTGTGTGATTAGCTATCTCTACGTCACATCTATTACATAAGGGATTTATAGTTGGTAAACATTTAGTAATTTTGCTTTTGTCCAATGAAGGGATGGACCACTTAAACTGAATATTTGTATGTCGCAAACAAATTGAAGTTGAGTGAATCTAAAAGTGTTGCTTTTTAATGAGAAAATTATGTTGTTATAATAAAATAGCATCTAGTTAACGTAATCTAATCTAGTATCTAGTTAACGATCTAGTTAACTTTAACGAGGGAAAGATTGCTTTTAAAAAAATCCCAGCTCCTTGAGGCATTTGATTGAATTTAAGTAATTTCAGAATTGTAACAATTCTATAAGGACTGGCCAGAAAATGTTTTTTTTCCTTTCATTATGCAAGGATTTGCTAGTTATCTGCTGAGTTCTCATTACGCATGCATGATCAAATTCTCAGCAGAGAAGCAATGTTTTGGTTTATTGCTCAGAGATACACAGATCCATCCAGAGCACAGATCCCTCAAATGATGGGTTGATATTAACGGCAGATGATGAGACCATTAAATTTTATGGGTCACCAGAGTATTAAATACATAATTATCATGACGTTTTAAAAGAATAGCCATTACCATACGAGTTATGAAACTAGCTTGTGAATTGAATGATCACTTACTGTAGACTTGTGTTTATGATTTTTTGCATAGTATCCATGCATTAAGGGGATTTAAATCTTTCAAAAATGAAAATACACATGATGCAAACGTGCGGTTACATGTGAGATAACACTGTTGGTTTACAACTTTTTCATTAAACTTGCGTGTTACGATGTTAAAAATGATGAGCAACAGACTAAATAAAAACATGTTGCCAAAGTACATGAAAACACTTTAACCATTTTAGAAACTGACTAAATCCAACATCAAGTTATGTTAGCAAAAACATGACATGCCAGAAGCCTGTAAACATTAAAACCACATATTAAAACCAGCCTGATCTCATGAGAAAGCATAACTATTTTACATATTGTCAGAAAAGAATTGTTGTGAGATTGAATTGGTTTAACCATAGGAAAATGGACATTTGTGTAAGCAACATTCACTCATTTCCCTTTATAGTCCCTTTATTCATCAGGGTCGCCACAGCGGAATGAATCGCCAACTTTTCTAGCATGTTTTACATTGAGAATGCCTTCCAGCCGCAACAGTCCTAGGAAACATCCATACACACTCATTCACACACATACACTGTGGCCAATGTAGTTTATTCAATTCACCTATAGTGCATGTCTTTGCACCCCAACATGCAACCTCCTCCACTTTGCTCTCGATTGAGCAAGAGGGGCACCTCAGCCAATGAGGGCAAAGGGGCAGTGCCCCCTGTGCACGGCCCTTGATCATAAGGTTTTAAGCTTTATGGACAATTCCTCTGAAAACAGTGTACTGGTGTCATATTCAGTTCAAATGAATCTTGAGTGACACGACTGATTCTGTTGTTCCAGTGAAATCTGACGCTGTTTCAAACTGTTGTCAAACTAAATGACATGATAGTGGACGTCTTCTTTAAATCAGGGTAAAAATATACAATTGTTATTATTTTTTTGCTTGAGAAAAAGTAAACTGGGCCCGTTCTTTTTGCATTTTTATGCTCTAAGATGACTTTTGTTGGCGGTGCAAGAATCTCTGATTGACTGCTACTGCATGTGTGACCAGGGGCTGGATTAACCAATGGGCCTTATGGGCACAAGCCCAGGGGCCCGTGCGCACTTAGGGCCCCTGCGAGGGGGAGAAAAATGCCAATTTTGGAGTGTCTTTTTAGGCTAAGTACAAATAGCGCACCTAGTTGGAATAAGCTATATTCACGGTTTGCGCCCATCAATGCCTGATGGACAGAAAACAACATGAGTAAAAAGTGAAGCGAATTACAGTGTGAGTGGCGTACCTCGTAAACGCACAGCAACATCTTTTGACGCGATTGATCATCAACCTGGTTCGAATCCACTCCTGCTACTTTTTCTCTCCCCATTACATATCAGATTAGAAATATATTTATCTTTATTAGGAAGGAAACATTTTTTCAGAAATGAATGCAAATGTGATATAAAAACCACAAGTGCCTCTGGGTGGGCTATTTAATAATGTTTAGCCTATTTCATATGTGTAACAGCATCTAAATAGTGATTATTTTCTATAAGTTATTTTCCACCTGGTGTTAAATGTTAGCAACCTCTTAATAGAATTGATTTGTATGTTATCTACAATCTTCCGAATCTTCGTTAACATCATTTGCCGCAACTAACCCTACTTCACCCGTATTCTCCGACCTCATGGCTCGATGTGAAGAACATTTAATAGATAGCACGTCTTAATAAAGATGCCTCCCTCTCTGTAAAAACTATATTGCTCAGACAACTATATCTCCTCTTAGCAAAAAAATCACTATCACATATAACTGTTATTAGCATTATATTTAAATTTTCTTTCTTTCTTTTTCTTTCTCTTTCTTTCTTTCTTTCTTTCTTTCTTTCTTCTTTCTTTCTTTCTTTCTTTCTTTCTTTCTTTCTTTCTTTCTTTTTTTCTTTCTTTCTTTCTTTCTAACTAAACAGAATGCTGTAATTGGTCAAGCGCAGAAACATCAGTTTTGAAAAAACCCGCACTTAACTGAGCGGACTGTAGTGTAGTAGTTGTCGTACATCAAAAATGAGTGGACAAGTGGACAGAAACGTGAGAGAAAGAGAGGAGGCATCTTCATTGAGGCATGTTCCATACACACCTTCTTTAAACAAACCCATGATCAGGAGAATGAGGGTATAGAAGAAGACGTTATGGTAATGTTAGATGAGTAAGCTAGCATTAACCAGGTGGAGGAGGCTAACGGCAGCGCAGCGTGGACTGGATTCATCATGTCAGAGAGGGAGGGACGGAGGGAGGGAGAGAGAGAGAGACCCTGAAGAGAAGAGACCGGAGAGGAGAAGAGGTATAGTGATTTCGGATACTTTTAGGTTTATAATCAAGTTGATCTATGCTGTTTGCCTATATTGACTACTCTTCATCACGAGGAGAGTAGAGGAAATACAGGGAGAGGAGGAGAGAGACAGTAAATCATTCATAAGTGTGTGTATTATGAAAGACTCAGATTCATAGAACTGGATTGGAGAAGCATTGTGTGTTTTATGCCATGCCAATAATATGCTTTATAAGTTTGTAAAAGTTATACATTAAAAATCCCCTAAAAAAAAATAATAATAATTTTAATTTTAATATAAAATTTTAATTATATATATATATATATATATATATATATATATATATATATATATATATATATATATATGTGTGTGTGTGTGTGTGTGTGTGTGTGTGTGTGTGTGTGTGTGTGTGTGTGTGTGTGTGTGTGTGTGTGTGTGTGTGTGTGTATTAGTACTATATTATATATTATATATAGTACTGTTTCAGTGAACTTGAACAAGTATACTAAAAAACATTAAATTTCACTAGTTATATTAGTATATATATTTTTTAATGCTTTGAAAAATAAGTTAAATCTTTGTAGACTATAAATATATATGTACTAGATATCATTTATTTAAACATGTGGGCAACAAATTATAGATTCATTTTATTTAAAAATTATTATATTATTCTTATTTTTCAATTCAACTACAGGGGTGCGGCCAGATAGGGGGCCTTACAAGACAATGTGCCCAGGGGCCCCTGAGTTCTTAATCCGGGCCTGTGTGTGACACACAGCAAACTCAACACATCCACCAAAGATGTAATAAAATATTGCTAAATTCTGTTTCTTATTGCACTGTCTATGATGCTGCAAAAAAGAAACATGATTCTGCTCTTTGTGTGAAGAAGCAAAAGCTGATTGTGTTTTTCTCTGTCATTTTTCTTTACCGCTGTAAAGTGTGAAAGTGTTTAAGTGTGAATCTTAACTGTGTTCCTGCAAAAGGTGAGAAAATGATCATCTAGCTGAGCAGATGCAACTTAAACTAGACAAAAAATAAAACTATCAGTTCGATGAGCTGATGACCTCAGAAATCCTTGGGGCAGCTCATCATGTATATGAATTAAGAAAAATGCTTTGAGGGGGATGTGGTGGTCATGTGACTTTCTGTACTGCAGATATAATTGCTGATACTGTACAGAAAAGCAGCAGTGCAGGAAACAACAGACTGAGTCATTCCACATAATGGATGTCATTGACTTCTCTCAAACATGTCAAATATATTTTAGCATTATCTTCTATGTGTTATGTTATGTGTTATATACACTCACCGGCCACTTTATTAGGTACACCTTACTGGTACCGGGTTTGACCCCCTTTTGCCTTCAGAACTGCCTTAACCCACCGTGGCATAGATTCAACAAGGTACTGGGAATATTCCTCAGAGTTTTTGGACCATATTGACATAATAGCATCACGCAGTTGTTGCAGATTTGTCGGCTGCACATCCATTATGCGGATCTCCCGATCCACCACACAGCAAAGGTGCTCTATTGGAATGTGATCTGGTGACTGTAGAGGCCATATGAGTACAGTGAACCCATTGCCATGTTTAAGAAACCAGTCTGAGATAATT